>NC_134095.1:25998742-26303742 GCF_000715075.1 Nicotiana tabacum
GCTTCGCGCTTGTTCCTTGCTGACTATACCATTTGGATGTACTAGTCAGATCTCATCTTGCATGATTGGAAAGCTGATGGCCTATTTTGAAGTCATTTCCCACTGGTTCTGACCAAACAGACTCTACTGGGGAATTTTCTATGAAAGGAGAAAGATAAAAAGGAACAGAATAAAAGACAAAAGAAAAGATGACTCTTTAACAAAAGAAACTATAAATAAAAACCTATCAAATGCAGATACCGACTCTAATGGTCATGACATGCACATGTGGCCTATCCTCCGCCATCAATCGTCTTTCAAGACCTTCAATTTACAATTCCCCATCTGATTCTCAATCTTATTCGACTTGTAGTGCCCGAAGGGTTTTCACTATCAAGCCTCTCTCATTTTGGTTTTTCTCTCAGCTTTCATTGCCTTACGGTGTCCGTAAAGATTTTAACCGATAAGACTCTCTCATTTATATCACTTTCCAGCTGGGGATTTGGAGTGTTGTCGGTATGACTCTCTCTGCTGGAGATTAGAGTCCTTTCTGTTGTGGAACAGAATGTTATGTTCACCGGTAAGACTCTCATTTGTCTGACTTGGCATCTTTTGAAGACTGATCAGAAGGTCTTTCTTTGGTCCGTAATGTGGGTTTTGGATAGGCTAGAAAGAAAGGGTATTAAAGGCTCAAAAACAAATCAATTTGAGGTTCAAAATTACAACCTTCGGAACCATATTTGTTTACAACAATCGCAACCCGTGCCCCAGTTTCTTGCTTGGGATTATTTATTTATTATTATTATTTTTTACTTTTTATTACACCATGCACACCATGCACACTATGCACACTATGCACCCTATGACCGAGTCGTGAGGCGCCTACGTATCCTCTTTGAGGAATCAGGTCAAACGTAGTTCCCAATTCCTCTTTTTTCTTCTGACTTTCTTTTGTTTTTTTTTTTCAGTTTTCTTTTCTCTTTTTTTTCTCTTTTGTTGTTTTTAGTTGTTTTCTTTTCTTTCTTTTTTTTCTTTACCTGCCATGCTTGCGTTTTCTAGCCGTTTCTACTATTTCCGAACGAGGGGTACGAAAGAAAAACAATAAGGCTCAAAAGGGGTTAACGAAGGATAAAGTGTTTAGGTAGCAGAACAAAATATCTTCGTCATTTCAGTCTTCAAAACATGCCCAGTGCAAACAACACATTTAAACAAAGGTTTGTAGCCTCTTCCGATGGTGCTGGACTTGACAATTATATTCTTCATTTGCCTTTTTCATTTGTCATTTCTAAAGCACCGTTGGGCGACACTCTCATTCTCATTATCATGAACGACCCTCATGCCAATTTGGCGAATCTTGCTTTTAATGGTTTTCTTTGTGTTTAACTTGCCCTAGTTCCACATGACTCGAGCTCCGAATATTCTCAAACCGTCCTTATTTTTCCGGGTTTTATGATTAACTTTAAAGACTAGGCCCAAACTGTGTGCGCATGTCATGTCACTGGAATCGGCGCTGAAAAAAATGATAAAAGGACTAAACAAAAATGATGACTGGAAATAATAAAAGACCGAATTTTGCATTAGACTACCGGTGAAATGGTTTGAATAATAAAACAAATAAAAACAAACCAGAATAAAATCCTAAAACAGCCTGGACAAAACTTAAACAAACCGTTATGACAAAATGGAACGATAAGAAAGTTTGACACCAGACAACATCCGGACTACAACCCTAAGAATAATTCGGTCAACAGAAATGACAACAAAATAAACCATCAAAAACTTCTCTCTTGATAACCAAGGAACGAAGCGCCCTCCCAATTATCAAACCTGGCATCTTAGCCACTGAGCTTTTCATTAATACTGCCAAGACCATTACTAGCTTCAATATCGTCAACCTTAGTCAACAAGTCCCCAATAGGATTTGAGTGCTTCTGCTATCAGGCCAGATCCCCGCAAAGTGTGCTTTTGGATCTTGTATTTCCGGCTTACCACAAACCAACCACCTTAACCTTCCTTGTGATTCAAAGCGAAACAGGTTAGAATGGACTCCGTCAGTCCCCATTATTAATAACATCTTTTTTTTTTTCTTTTTTTTTTCTTTTTTATCATTTTTTCTTTTCTCTTTTTTTTCTTTTCATTTTTCATCATTTTTTTTTCATTTTTTTTGTGTGTGGTCGAATCTTATGGAGATTGCCTACGTATCATGACCCCGCATGAATCAGACTTTGCGTAGTTCGGACCAATAAAAGATAAACAATAATAAACATTTTTTTTCAATTTTCATATTAAAACAAACTGGGTTTCAAAGGTTTGAAGATGACCTACAAACTCGAAAATCAAACAACCCACATATTCTAATCAAAAGATTTACAAACGGCCAAAAGGCCAGCTCCCTTTCTCCGTTTGACAAATGCAACCAAACGGTTATTTTTGCAAATGTGACCCCTTCCAAATCTCACATGAATTTTGAGGCCGGGAGGATTATTTTATGACACTTTACAAACTTGTCCGTTCTTTTACGAAAATAACCTTTCGACAATTGAAAGATACTCTAAGGTTATTTCGGCAAGAACGGTTTAAGACACCGCCGAAACTGGCTCGGCTTATTTTGACCAAAAGCCCAAACGGTATTCACCTGACCGCTGACTCTTTGTTTTTTTTTTCCAAATTACAATGAAAATGTGGTGTTGCAAACACCAACCTTCAGCGCCTCGGGGACGAAGATTTTTAAGGCTGTGTGGGTCAACTGGACCAAAATCCCTAAAAAAAAATGACCCAAGGTGGCTGTTTATACAAAGTCAGCCTTCCGGCGTCCCTTTCGGGAACATTCGACTATTTTTGACAAAACAACATCACCCGACTTATTCATGAAAAAATTTGACATGTTTTTATTTTTTTTGTTTATTTATTTGTTTTTGGCTATTTTAGCAAAAGGGGAGGTTGGACCCGATGAGGTTTGCCTACGTATCTCACATCCGGTGAGAATCAAACCCGCGTAGTTCGGGAAGATCATGAATAAGTAAATGAACTAACTTTTTTTTTTGAAGGAAAGATTTATAAAGAAGAAAGGGAGCATTTTTGCAAAGAAGGATTTCTAAGAAAATATTTTTGGAATTTTACTTTCAATGAAATAAATGCTTCTAAAAGTATTTTTTTTTTGAATTTTGAATTTTCTTTTCAATTTTGAAAGAAGAAGGAAAATATATATATATATAAAAATATTTTTGGATTTTTTATTTTATTATATATATTTTTTATTTTTTTTAAATAATTAAAAAGACTTTCTAAAGAAGTCAATAATGGAAAATATTTTTGGATTTTTTGTTTTGAAAATTGGGGGTCTAAAAAACTTTTCTAGACTTTTTGGCAAGACAAATATTTTTTGCAACAAATAAAGATATATATATATATATATATATATATATATATATATATATATATATATATATATATATATATATATATATATATATATATATATATATATATATATATATATATATATATATATATATATATATATATATATATATATATATATATATATATATATATATATATATATATATATATATATTTGCAACAAATAATGAAACCACTTTCAACGCCCGACTTTTTTTATTTTTTTTTTTTTTAATTTTTTGCATTTTCATAAACAAATAAATAAATGAAAAAAACCATTTTAAAAACAAGACTCTTTTTCATTTTCATTTTCATGGCAAGACAAACTATTTTTTTTCTATTTTTTTTTTTTTTTGAAAAACAAGGCAGAACAACGACTTTTTTTTCCTTCTATTTTTCCTTTGCTTTTAATAAAACAAACTAATAAGACATTTTTTTTTTCATTTTCTCAAAATGTCGGCAGAGTTTGACAGTATTTGGGTATTGGTTTTTTTAAAAAATAACAATCAATTCCCTAACCGCTATTTTTTTTTCTTTCAATTTCACAATATTCCTGATATTCAAATATCGGTCAACACACAAGTCTGAATCAAATAAATGCACAAGTAGCAGCAGGTAAGATGCATCAGGATGGTCATTTTTTTTTGGTACACCTGTCCTAGACAGACCCAACCCCTGTGTTGAGCCTCCAAAGTCAAATGCACGTGATACAGACAAACGTTCCTACTAGAGATCCGATATGAAGCTGAGTTATTCTAAGTTCATAACCTGGGTATTCGTTCTAGACTGTGTACCCGAGCGGACAACTCGGGTCAAGGAGGGGGCTACGTACCGGGGACCCGCGGGATCGTCCGGCTTTGTAACTTATCCGGCCTCTTTCTTATTTCAAGTATTGACACTAACAGAATAGGGAGTCTCGACCAGCGAGCTTCTCCCCGGAGGTAAGAAGAGAAGGGTTTCGGCACAGCTTATATACAGTTCACATAATATCAAAGTGGTAAAGGCAATCAATTAGCACATTGAGCCAAAACATATAACAAAATCAGATAAAACCAAATATAACAATTTATCTAAGCTCGAATTTCTAACCCTGAACCAGTGGTTCTGGCAAACATCCCCAGCGGAGTCGCCAGAGCTGTCACACCTCCTTTTTCCGCCCCCGCGAGGGGTGAAGGAGTTTTTCAAATTAAAGGACAATCGAAACGGGATTTGTTTATTTATTTCAGAGTCGCCACTTGGGAGATTTAAGGTGTTCCAAGTCACCAATTTAATCCCGAATCGAGGAAAAGAATGAATCTGTATTACAGTCTGCGCACCAGAAATCCGGATAAGGAATTCTGTTAACCCGAGAGAAGGTGTTAGGCATTCCCGAGTTTCGTGGTTCTAGCACGGTCGCTCAACTGTCATATTCGGCTTGATTATCTGATTTTATACAAATATGAACTTATGTGCAAATTTTAACTTTTTACCGCTTTCATAATTATTATTATTATTTTACAGGGAATTGCAACGTTGTGAAAATGTATCTCGAACCGCGTCACAATCAATGTACCCGTGGTCGTCGACACACTTTGACTCCGTTGAGATTTGGATTTGGGTCACATAAATGTGCACCCGAGTTTAAGAAAATTAAATTATTAAAGGCGCGTCCTAAAGAAACTAGCGTGTTGTTATTTTGGGTAAGGCCGTGGAGTTCACTAAGCGGCTTATCCCGAGTTCTAAGTAATTAACACATACACTTTTGTGAGGGCCCCGCAATTTGCATTTTTATTTGGCGAGGCTCGTCTCATTATTTTTTCACAAAAAAAAAGATAATCTTAGAATGACTACATTTTTTTTATTTTTTCGTTTTCTCTAAAATAAATGAAGAAAAGGTCCTACTTTATTTACATACTTTCGAGTTATTATAGTTAAGTTTCGAAAGTGAGTCGTTTAAAGAGTTTACATGGGCAGCGCATAGAATGTTCTACATACAGACAGTAAAAGAAAGAAAAGACTACATTAAACTATAACTTCAAATCTTTCTCATTTTTGCATTCATGTTTCGAATGGCTTACAAGATGAACCAGTGTATCAGTTTGTGTACCTGGTATTTGGAAAGCAAGGAAAGAAGATGAAGATCAGTAGAAGCAGCAGTAGTGTAAATACACAGCAACACAACAGCAACCCAACAGCAGCAATTCGAACCAGATTCAAGGCCCAGAAAACTTTGAAGAAAACCGAACAACTCAATAGAACAAACCCAAAAGTATGTAAACAAACTAAACAGCAACAACCCGCGCGTGTGTTAAACCCGAAACTTAACTCGTTTCTCACTTTGTTTTTGTTTTCTCTTTTTAAACTCTACCACACTCTCTTCAGATTTTCAGAATGTATTCCTCCTAAAATGTTCTTTCCAAAATTCTCTCTAGAAAATAATCCTCCTAATAATAATCTTCCTCTTCAATTCCCTCATCCCCCCTTATATACAAAGCAAGACCCCCTTTTACCTCTTTCCCCTTTAACTTTTATTATTACCCACACTTTTACTTTAGTAAAAGTAGTCAACGTGGGCCCCCCGTGTTCCCTCTTTTTGAAAAGTAGTCAAAGTGGGCCCCCATGTTCCCTCTTTTTGAAAAGTAGTCAAAATGGGCCCCCTTGTTCCCTCTTTTTGAAAAGAAGACATCATTATCCACCTTTTCCTTTTTGCTTTTATCATTACGTCTTGTCCCCCACCATAATTAAATAATCTGCAATTGGTTAATTCCCATATTACTCCTAAAACTACTGTTACTGCCCTGATTCAAAATCTGTTATAACTTCAAAAATCTGTCTAAATAACAATTATCGCACATTTAAATAACAATTAACTATAAAAATCACACAATTTAGACGTTAAATGCTAAAAATGCAACGTACATTATTTTTATGATTTTGTAAAACATGCCACAAAAATTCTAAAATTGCACACAAAGGAAAAATATTTTATTTTGAATTTTTTGGGAGTAATTCTTTCATAGGGCAAAAATCACGTGCTTACAAGTAAGTCGTAGAATAATGCATAATTAAAGAAAAGACCTAATTTTGGGAATTCTTTTGGAGTAATTCGTATGAGGCAAAAATCACGTGCTCATAGGGACTACTTATTCTTCGGAGTGGTTAGCTAAGATCCACATCCATGAGATTGTTTGGCTTCATGGTGTGCCAGTGTCTATCATTTCAAATCAGGGCACGCAGTTTACATCGCAGTTTCGGAGAGCAATGCAATGCGAGGTAGGCACACAGGTTGAGTTGAGTACATCATTCCACCCTCAGATGGATGGACAATCCGATCGCACTATTCAGATATTGGAGGATATGCTATGTGCTTGTGTCATAGATTTTGGGGGTTTTTAGGATCAGTTTCTGCCACTTGCCACGTTTGCCTACAACAACAACTACCAATAGAGCATTCAGATGGCTCTATATGAGGCTTTGTATGGGAGATGGTATCAGTCCACGATGGATTGGTTTGAGCCGAGTGAGGCTAGGCTATTGGGTACTGAGTTAGTTTAAGATGCTTTGGACAAAGTTCAATTAATTCAGGATCGGCTTCACATGTCGCAGTCTAGACAGAAGAGTTATGCCGACCGAAAGGTTCGCAATGTTGCTTATATAGTAGGGGAGAAGTTACTACTCAAGGTTTCACCCATAAAGGTTGTTATGAGGTTCGGGAATAAGGGCAAGTTAAGCCCTCGATATATTGGGCTCTTTGAGGTGCTTGAGAGGATTGGAGAAGTGGCTTACAAGCTTGTATTGCCGCCTAGTCTATCGAGTGTTCAGCTAGTGTTTCATGTTTCTATGCTCCGAAAGTATGTCGGCGATCCGTCACATATTTTGGATTTCAGCACGTTTCAATGGATGGTGATTTGATTTATGATGTAGAGCTAGTGGCCATTTTGAATCGGCAGGTTCGAAAGTTGTGGTCAAAGGACATAGCTTCAGTGAAGGTGCAATGGAGAGGTTAGCCACTCGATGAGGCTACTTAGGAGACCGAATGGGAGATGAGGAGTAGATATCCACACCTATTTGACACTCCAAGTATGTTTCTATACTCGTTTGAGGACGAACGTTTGTTTAAGAGGAGGAGGATGTAACAACCTGACTGATCGTCTCGAGTGTTGTAGGAACATTCCCCTATTTACTGCCTATTCTATGCTCAATTTTTGATATGTGACTTTTCGAGGTAGTTGGTTTGGTTTCGGGGATGTTTTGGAATGAGTTGGGACACTTAGTCCCAAGGTTAGAAGTTTAAGTTGAAAGAGTTGACCGGATATTGACTCGTACGTAAACGACTCCGGAATGGAGCTTTGATAGTTCTAATAGCTCCGTAGAGTGAATTTTTACTTAGGAGTGTGTCCGGATAGTAATTTGGAGGTCCGTAGTTGATTTTGGCTTGAATCGGCAAAAGTTGGAAAAATGGAAGTTTGGAGAACTGAGAGGTTTCACAGAGAATTGACTTTGTGGTTACTGAGCTCGGATTTTGGTTTCAAAAGTAGAATTATCCCCATTGTGTCATTTATGACTTGTGTGCAAAATTTAAGGTCAATCAGGCTTGATTTGAGAGGCTTCGGCATCAAATGTAGAAGTTAGAAATTCGTAAGTTCATTAGGATTGAATCGATGCGCGATTCATAGTTTTAGTATTGTTTGATGTGATTTGATACTTCGAGCGAGTTTATATGATATTTTAGGACTTGTTGGTATGTTGGATTAAGGTCTCAGGGGCCTCGGTGGATTATGGATAGTTAACGAAGTGAAATGGGACGTTGAAGATTACTGAAGCCTGGTGGTGTTGTGTGTTCTGGTTTCCTTCTATGCGATCGTGTGGATAGGTCCGCGATTGCGAAGGGTCTTTGAGGGCTGTGGAATTTTTCCCTCTTCGCGTTCGCATAGTGATGGACGTAATCACGTAGGTTGAGAATATTGTGCATCGCGAGCGCACGCACTAAGTCGTGTTCGCGTACAAGGAAGTGAGGCAGCTGGGTTCACGCGAGGTTTCTTCACTATCACGTGAATATGGCCGTGATGGCGTAGGTTTGTAGAACTTTGTATCACGTTCACGTAGGATATACCATGTTTGCGTAGTGTAATTTGGACAGCCTGTGAATTTGTGCTTCGCAATCGCGAAGCATTTCCCGCGATCGCAAAGAAGGGCATCTGGGCCGACTTAAATATTTCAAAAACAAGGGTTAGAGTAAAATTTCACAATTTGATTTGGGAGCTCGGATTTAGGTTGTTCCTGATTAGATATTCAAGGGAGCGATTGGGGTAAGTGATTCTAACTCGATTTTGGTTATATCACATGAATATATCATTGTTTACATCATTTAATTTGTGTTGGGTTAAAATATTTGGGGGGAAATGGAGAAACTTCTTAGGCCGAATTTTGGGAATTTGAGCAGCACTTTGATGTTAGATTTGAGTTATTTTTATATGGTTAGACTCATGGTTGATTGGGTGTTCGGATTTTATAATTTTTATTGGATTCCGAGTAGGTTCGAGGTTGACTTTTGTGTTGACATTTTCACTTTTAATTAAGAACTTAACATTTTCATATGGAATTGATTCAAATAGCTTAAGTTGATTGTATCGAATTATTTGTCGCTAGATTCGAGGCATTCGGAGACCGATTCACGAGACAAGGGCTTATTGGAGCGGAGATTCGCACGGTTTGAGGTAAGTAACATTTCTAAACTTAGTTCTGAGAGTATGAATCCCTGAAATTACATGTTATGTGATCGGTGTTGAGGTGTGGCTTTTCCATCCAGTTTTTAGGAGATTTTTTATTTACTATTTCAGTATGTTTTGAATTTAAGATGTTGGTATGTGTGAGTTGTCGGCTTCCCTAGTATCATGATAGGCGCCATCACGGCACTAGTTATTTGGGGTCGTGACACTTTCTTCTCATTCAGGAGCATCTACAATGTAGCCATAAGGGGTCTGAGAGTCTTATTTATGGGGAGAATTTTTCTGGACAAGTGTTAGTGTGTCACTTGTGTTTGCTTCTTTGTGAGATTATTCTCTCGAAATTTTGTACTCTCTTTTATATTGTGGATTGCTCATTTCCGCTCGTGGACGTAGGTCAATTGATTGAACCACGAATGTTTGAAAAAATTATAAGAAAATACACGTGACTCCATACCATAACAAAAAATGGCCCATGTTTTTAAGTTTTACCCGACCTATCCCATATTGTACATATTTTGAAAGCACTTGCAAATTCAAAAGCAGTGTTCTTACTATCATTGCTTCTAAAAGCTATGGAGTAAAATATGTGTTCTCACAACCATTACTTTCACTCTCTCTTCTTCTCACATCTTCTACATATGCTTCAAGGGGTCATGTATTTTCTGCTTCTCCCCTTTGTCATCTGATTGCAATGTAAGAAAATTGAAGAGTAGAAGTCCATCATTGAAGGCTATTCAAAGTTTTGCTTTCGAAAATAGGATTTTTTGAGTTTGTTAGTTGTTTGGATTGGGTATTGTTCCAATTGATTGAAAATATCAAAAGGAGTTCAAAATTTAAATTTGAAGTGATTTGGAGTAGATTTGAGCAAGATTTGAGATAAATTTCAAAAAGACGCAAGGAAGAAGAAGAAGTCATTTTTTGTATAATTGTGTATAATCTTGTATAATAGTGTATATGAGTGTTAAACATATCTTATATACTTTTATATACCTTTATACAAGCGTATGTAGACTATAATTTTCAGTTGCAGTTCTTGTTCAAAACCAGTCCAAATCTCCACTAAATGACTTCAAATTTTATATACAACCTCCTTTTCTAACAAGTCCAAATAACACTCACTCCAAATTTCTCACAAAATCAAATTCAAAATTTAAACCCACATATTTAACTTTGTTAAAAATTTAATTTTCACCACCCAAATGAATTTAGTTTGTTGAACTAATATTTGAGATACAATTACTGATTCGAAAATTAACTTAAAAGTTTGAGCAATCTTTTTTAAAAATTAAATAGTAATTTCGAGAACCTATTGGAGTTGAATGTTGAATCTTAGCCTATTAATTTTGATCCAGTTGGTTGTAAATTGAAATGTGAGCTACAAAGATGAAAAGTAGGGAGCCTAGTTATTTTAATGTGAAATTTTTCCTAAATGTTTATATCTCTTTTGGTAGATTTGTCTTTTATTATCTGATTTATCATTGTTCAAGGTACTGCATGACACCTGATTATTTTGATCCTAACAATATAGGCTTTGCGTGGACCCGTGTTTGGCAAATACACAATCTTAGCGAACCCCAATTATTCAGTGTCCAAAATTGTTAAGAGTACTCGTTTGATCGCATCGGTAAGGCGTTTTAGTACCGGTATAAAATCGCAAATTATAGTTACCTCTTTACTCTCGCATAAATTCAACGTTACACAATACATTGTTTGGTTGTCTTTTTTTGTTACCCTCTTAAATAATAGTACTAATTGCATCAGTAATGCAAGTGTTTATGTAAAATTGTATGCAGGGATAGAAAGGGATATTAGTAATATGGAAATTAGTAATACATAGACTAAACAATATAATGACAATATTAAAAATCACGTACAATTTTTAAAAGGTAAACAAAATACATATTTTAATCCTTACAACTCCTGCATTATTAATTTTTATATTACAATTCATCAATTAATAATCCCCACAATACAATTCCTGCACTACTAACACTTACTTTACAATCCTATGCAACTTGTCTCTAAATCAAACGATCCCTTGTTAATGAATCTTTTCCATTTCTTCCCTGTGATCCCAGATTTCAACACTTAGCATCTATTGCCTAACAGCTAGCATAAAAACAGATCACGTATTTTTAGAACCATAAAATCAAATCTAATTGTAATTACCATTTTCAAGGTAAACAGTTTGGCGCCCACCGTAGGGCTAAAAATAATAGTAATTGTTTTCTTGCTGGTTCGCTACATAAGCAACTTACCTTTCACACTTCTTGTCCAAGAATCTTTGATTTTAAGTCAAAATGTCTAACCCAGTAAATGCACGTGAAAACGACGGTCTTGAGGACCATGGAGAGAATGGTGTAGCTATTCCAAGTACTGGTGTACCACCATAAAATCCCGAGAATATGCCAAAACTAACACCGGCGGGTACTGTCTCATGAAATGCCCAACACGTTAATGTCAGTACCCACATTAACGGGAATACATGCCAAGAAAGTCAACAAGAAACTCAGGAAAATCTCACTCGGGAAGAAAAGAGGCAGACATAAGAAACTGAGAGGGAAAATCTTTACACATGGTTCATATGATATTGGGGGGACCAATATCCACCAGGGACACGTGATCAAATGGGTAAAAGTGTCCGCTACAACAGAAGGGTCAATTCGAGGCCGCATGCCCGAAGACATCCTTGCATTTAGCGAGGAAGATTTCGATACCTCAACTCGACCACATAACGATGCGCTGGTAATTTCTTTTCTTTTGAATAACATTCAAACTAAACGTGTACTCGTTGATCCAGGTAGCTCGGCCAACATTATCAGGTCGAAAGTGGTAGAGCAGCTTGGACTGCTCGATCAGATTATACCTACCTCCCGAGTCCTCAACGGCTTCAACATGGCCGGCGAAGCAATAAAGGGAGAAATCACCCTCCCGGACAATGTGTCCGAGGCAGTTCAGGACGCCAAATTCCATGTAATCGACAGTAACATGAGGTACAACGCATTGCTTGGGAGGCCATGGATACACAACATGAGGGTAGTGTCGTCAACTCTGCATCAGATGATGAAGTTTCCAACAAAGGACGGTATAAAAATAGTATATGGAGAATAGCATGCAGCGAAAGAAATGTTCGCGGTCCACTAGGAAGCGTCAGATTCTATACACTCTACCTGGGAAGATCCAGGAGACAAACATACCCCGAGGATGAAGAAGAAGATTTCCTCGCTCCCCAAACCTTCGTTGCCCCCCAAAGAGTCGGACGCAACAAAGTCGACTATTAAAGAACTAGAGCAAGCTATTTTTATCGAACATCTCCCAGATCGGAAGGTATACTTAGGAACGGAGCTAGCCCCCGAACTCAGGAAAAAACTCATTCAATTTCTTATTAATAACATCGATTGCTTCGCTTGGTCCCACTTAGGTATGACAGGGATCCCACCAGAAATAACCACCCATCGACTAAGTGTCGACCCCAGATTCAAATTGGTGAAGTAAAAAAGAAGACCCCGGTCCAAAGTAAAACACGCATTAGTAAAGGACGAGGTAACAAAACTCCTCAAAATAGGGTCTATTAGGGAGGTAAAGTGTTACAACCCATATCCACATGTGTTAGTTCATGCCATATATTAGTTAACATAAATCCAAGAAGGAATTATCTTTGAGATTATAAGAAGTCAATCATATTGGTCTTAAGTGATACAAGAGTGTATAAGGGTGATTAACCAGTATTAGAAGTTAAACGAATCAAGGATGTTGTAACTTGTATTTTCAGGTAATCTAGCGGTGCTTAATACACTCAAGAGGTCATTTATTAAGGTATTTTAATCATATAATATCCGTATCATAAGTCTTTAAGTCAAACGAGTTATGAAACAAAAGTCGACAAAAGTTGTCGCAACTTAGGTTCATAATTTTACTTAAACATTAGGTCAAATGTTTCTAATCGTTTCTCATAATTTACAAGGAATTACGGGGTGATCTACCCACCAAATTAAAGATCTATTAGTCTAGTTTCCAACGCATTAAACCGTTCATCGATACGATCTCGTAGTAGAGAGATATTCGCGTTTTTGCAAGACTACGCCAAGCACCTCTCTATGGGGCCCACTAAGTCGGTTTAAGATATTTGGACCTATATAGGATGACTACAACCCGTTTTAAGTCATTTATTTTCACTATTTTCAGACCTTAGAACCCTAGGAACATCCTCTCAAGGTTCTCTCAAGATTCAAGACCCAAAAAAGGGCAAACAACACAAATCAAGTGTCGGGAATTCCGTGGCGCTAGTAAGTCTCTTGTTCTTCTTGTTGTTGCTCATTTTTGTGTCGTTCCAGCCCGTGTGGGAGGTTGTTTTAAAGGGTTTATGTTCTGTAAATACTCCCTCATGTTCTTAATATCAATCCTAGGTGATTTCAAGCCTTCTAAAGTGATTCTAGTGCCGAAAAACACTAATTGATCGCTAGTTTCGTTTTTTTTGTTGTGTGGCAGCATTGGAGGGATATTTCATGGAAATTTAAGGTCAAATTGGAGTTGTTCTTTCTGTATAAAGGTAAGGAACCTCTTACTCTATATGTATTTAAGATTATCCAAGTTGCGGCTAAGCCATTGAAGCTAGAACTTGTGAGATATATATCGAAAGGTTTGGTAGTAATGTTATTGTTTTGTGGACTGTTTTGCGTTGTTGTTGGGCTGCGTATTTTACTACTATCTTGTGGAGTTTTGGAGGAGGAAGGGTGTGGGGAAACACCATATATATGTAGGGTTATGGGCTGATAGTTATTCGTAACATTTCCAGATTGTTTGACACGACTATGGTGGTCGTCGTATGTATGGAGTGATTAGGCTGTGTGTGGACTATATTGGGAGGCTCAATATGTTTATTATTGATGTTGTTTGGGCTGTTTGGTGACTATTTTGAATGGTGTGAGGTCATATATATAGGGGAGGTGCTGTCCGTTTCATCGTAAAATAGGTTGTGGTCGATACATAATAGTTATGACGCTTAAATGATAACGATAGTATCGTTTCTCTTATTGTAGACTAAGGAGTTTTGACAATTGCATAGCTTGAGATTGGGGAAGTATATACAAGGTATGTGAGGCTATCCCTTTCCTTCTTTTGCACGACTCCGATTGTACATAATGTAATGAACGAGCTTCCAAGATACTCTACTCTTAGAAGCTAGTAGTACTTACATTGTTTTCCCTCTTATGGAACGATTGATGTTAATGTTGCTTCTCTTATTATTATGTTATCAATGTTATTGGTACTTCCTGATTCTTATAAGGTTCATAGTGAAGAGTTAGTCCTAATAACGTGTACAGAGGATACCGACCTTACGTCACTCCGAAAGGTTTAGAATGTGATTCCATGAGTCGAGCATGAATTATATATATGTATCTATTTTACTCTACCGAGCCACGCTATAGTTGGCCGGGTACGGCACCTATTGTGCAACCACTGATCAGTTGGGTTTTACCGAGCTCCACGTGGCCGGGTATGATTCTACCGAGCCTATTATGGCCGGGTACGATATGATGATGATGATGCCCACAGAGGCGAATGCTTTAAAGGTTTATGTATTTATACATATGTATCATGCATTTCATGTAAGTAGCCCTCAGAGGTACTAAGATGTTACAGGTGGTATATTCTTTATCCTTGCTTACATTACTGATCGTATTTATGGTTCCTTGCCTTACATACTCAGTACTTTATTCGTACTGACGTCCTTTTATTTGTGGACGCTGCATGTCGTGCTGCAAGTCCTGATAGACAGACAGGTGCAGCTCCCCCACCACAGTAGACTGTCCAGTTCAGCGGTGATTGGCGAGATCCCTTCTCCGGACTTGCCTTGGTCTTGGTATGCAATTTTTGTTATAGACATTATGGGTATGTCGGGGCCCTGTTCCGGCTATGTTGCAACACTTATGTTCTTTTAGAGGCTCATAGACAAGTGTCGGCTCATGTATAGTTTGGTATGCCTTGTCGGCTAGTTTTTGTTGTATAGTCTTTCATAGTAGCGTGGTAGCTCATACCTTATATGTAGTTTCTTGATTGTCTGGTCATCCCCTGCTATGTATGTTCATGCCGTCATATTTTATTGCTGGTTGTCCATGATCTAGGTCTACCATTTATATTGATCTCTTTAGCCTTAAAAGATAATAATGAAGGTTAGATGAAATGTGTGGTGCTCGGCAAGTGTGGTCGGGTGCTAGTCATGGCCCTTCAGTTTGGGTCGTGACATAAAGTACCCCGAATGGTTGGCCAATGTGGTGGTAGTTCCCAAAAGGGAAAATAAGTTAAGATTGTGCATTGATTATAAAGACTTAAATAAGGCTTGCCCCAAGGATTCATTCTCGTTGCTTAACATCGAGCATTTGATCGATTCCACGGCCAGTTATGAGACCCTTACGTTTCTCGATGCCTACTCGGGGTATAATCAAATTCAGATAAACCCCACGGATAGGGAAAAGACTTTGTTCATTACGAAGTACGATACATACTGTTACAATGTAATGCCCTTCAGGATGAAAATCGTGAGAGCCACGTATCAGCGCCTAGTTAATAAAATGTTTGAACAACAAATAGGCAAATCTATGGAGGTTTATATTGATGACATGCTAGTTAAGTCCCTACGCGCAGAGGACCATTTGACTCACTTGCAGGAGACATTGGATATCCTCAAAAGCTACAACATGAAACTCAATCCCAAGAAATGTGCATTTGGAGTGGGTTCGGGCAAATTCTTAGGCTTCATGGTGTCAAACAGGTGAATCGAGATCAACCCTGACAAAATAGAGGCTATCAAAGAAATCACAATGGTAAATAATGTAAAGGTCGTACAACGGATGACCGGACGGATAGCAGCCTTGGGCTGATTTTTTTCGAGATCATCAGACAGGAGTCATCATTTCTTCTCCTTACTCAAAAAGAAAAATAACTTTGAATGGACTCCAAAATGCCAACGAGTCCTAGAGGAGTTGAAACGATATCTGACTAGCCCGCCTTTACTCCATACTCCAAAGGAGGATGAGACACTATATTTATACTTGGCCGTATCTGAGATAGTGGTAAGTGGTGTGCTGGTTCGAGAAGAACAAGGTATGCAATTTCATGTTTATTATGTAAGTCGGACCCTGGGAGATGCCGAAACTCAGTATCCGCACCTAGAAAATTAGCTCTTGCATTAATAAGCGCATCACAAAAATTGAAACCTTACTTTCAATGCCATAGTATTTGTGTTTTAACAACATATCCTCTTCGAAGCATATTGCATAAGCCCGAACTATCGGGCTGACTAGCCAAATGGGCCATAGAACTCGGGGGATATGATATCGAGTATCAAACCCGAACGGCTATCAAGTCCCAAATTCTGGCGGACTTCGTGGCCAACTTCTCGCCCTCCCTCGTGCCTGAGGTAGAAAAATAACTTTTACTAAAAACAAGCACATCTTCCGGGGTGTGGACCCTATACACTACGGCGCCTCAAACGTAAGAGGATCCAGGCTCGGTATAGTTCTGAAGCCGCCTACGGGCGGCATAATCACGCAATCTATAAAAACTGCAAGATTAACTAACAACGAAGTCGAATATGAAGCTATGATTGCAGGTCTGGAATTGGCCAAAGGCCTAGGAGCTAAAGTCGTCGAAGCAAGATGCGATTCCCTCCTGGTAGTAAATCAGGTAAATGGGAGCTTCGAGGTCCGAGAAGACAGGATGCAAAGATACTTGGACAAAATTAAAGTCACATTGCACCGTTTCAAAGAATGGACTCTGGTCCACATACCTCGAGAGCAGAATAGCGAGGTCGATGCCCTCGCAAACCTGGGATCGTCTATCGAAGAAGATGACCTACTCCCCAGTGCTGTTGTTTAGCTATCCAAATCAGTGATCGAGGAAGGTCATGCTGAGATCAACTCCACTAGCCTGATATGGGATTGGAGAAATAAATATACTGACTATTTGAAAAGTGAGAAACTACCCACGGATCCAAAAGAATCGAGGGCCTTGCGAACCAAAGCATCCCGATTCTCGCTCGACGAAAACGGAACTCTGTACAGAAGAACCTTCGATGGCCCCCTAGCAGTATGTCTGGGGCCGGGAGACACAAATTATGTACTTTGAGAAATCTATGAGGGCACCTGCAGAAACCATTTCGACGCAGATTTCTTAATCCGAAAGGTGATCAGAGTAGGCTACTATTGGGACAGCATGGAAAAAGACACCAAAGAATTCTCCCGAAAGTGCGACAAATGCCAGAGATTTGCCCTGATGATTCACCAACCCGGTGAACAGCTACATTCGGTCTTATCGCTGTGGCTATTCATGAAATAGGGGATGGACATTATCAGACCTCTACCAACGGCACCAGGTAAAGCTAGACTTATTTTATTTATGACTAACTATTTCTCAAAATGGGTGGAAGCGCAGGCTTTCGGAAAGATAAGAGAAAAAGAAGTCATTAACTTCATCTGAGACCATATTATGTGCCGATTCGGGATTCCTTCCGAGATAACATATGATAACGGGAAGCATTTCATCAGGAGAAAAGTAACACACTTCCTCGAGGATCACAAAATCAAGAGAATCCTGTCAATGCCCTACCACCCGTGTGCAAACGGTCAGGCCGAATCTACAAACAAGACCATCATTCAAAACTTAAAAAAAAAGTTGGAAAGTGCTAAGGGAAAGTGGAGAGAAATATTACCTGAAGTGATATGGGCATACCAAACAACTCCAAAATCAAGCACAGGAGAAACACCTTTCTCTAGTATATGGTGCCGAGCCTTTGATACCGGTGGAGGTTGGACAACCGAGCGCAAGATTCTGACACACCACCAAGATCTCAAACAACGAGGCCATTACTGCGGCCCTCAAACTATTGGATGAAAAGCGAGAAGCTTCGTTGTTCCGGATGGCCGCCCAAAAACAAAGGATCAAAAGGTACTATAAAGGAGAACAAACCTCCGACATTTCGGAGTCGGGGAATTAGTCCTGAGGAAAGTCACCCTAAACACTCGAAACCCCAATGAAGGAAAGCTAGGCTAAAACTAAGAGGGACCGTACCGTATCCTCGGAGTAATCGGTAAAGGGTCCTACAAGCTCGTAACCATGGAAGGAAAAAAGCTTCCAAGAAATTGGAACATATCAATGCTCAAACACTAGTACTGCTAAGGTGTCCGATGAAAGGCGCCGAAACATACCCCGGCTCGAAGACCTTGGGTTTTAAAGCAAACGTTGCACTCTTTTCCTTCGATCGGGTTTTATCCCAAGAAGGGTTTTACCGGCAAGGTTTTTAACGAGGCAACATCTATATGCTACTTAAGGGGAACTCAACAAGTATCCAAGGCTTCTCTTCAGTCAACCTCAATACTGGGGGGCATCCCCCCGGGAAACCACCTCCTCGGAGGAGTCAAGATATGCCAAAAAAGGGTCTCGATAGGAAAATGATGTATCGGGCCAAACGGTCGAACGAACCATGTCCGCATAGTATAACCAAGCCCTTGACAATGAAAACATATATACTTGTGCCAATTAATCAAAGAATATTTTCTCCTCCATCGAAAAACTTTGCGCTTCAAGGAAGTCGGCTATTTTCTGCAAGAAACGGCTCCGAGCCGGAATGTCCCCGAACACTAGGGACTGACATCAAAAGCTCGAAGCCATATGGCCTCCGGGTAGGAAATTCCGAGCTCATAAGCCCTCAATGAGGCAACACCAAGTTTACAAAGAACGACTTCAGAGCTAAAATACTACCGACGTCTCGGGGACTGTCGTCGACTGTCTTTCCTTCAAGTAATCGGTAACTTATCTATAAGATCTCAAGCAAGGCATGAACCATACTTGTACCAAGTAACTTATTTGTAAGACCTCAAGCAAGGCATGAATTATACTTGTACCAAGTAACTTATCTGTAAGACCTCAATCAAGGCATGAACCATACTTGTACCAAGTAACTCATCTATAAGACCTCAAGTAAGGCATGTTAAAATTTGTAAGACATTATAAAAGGAATAATCCCGATTTTAAAGTTAAGGCTATATATTCGAACTTATAAGACCCCTAAAAGGGCATACTCTCGATATAGACACCGAAACTACTTCACTCAGGGACTGAAAGGCTACGGCCAAATACCATGACTATGGTCATAAGGTTGTACCAGTCAAACTCACGCCACTCGGGGACTCCCGACCGTCGCTACAAAATCACAGGCCTTCAATTACTTCGAAAAAACTTTAAAAAGAACCGGTTAATCAGGCTACCCTCGGCATAAGCAAAAAGGCTTCGATCATATCAGGTCCAAACATAGGCTTCGAAACAATTCAACCATCAAGCGAAAATGCCCGAGCTGCTCATTCATCGCTACAAAATAACTCATAATCGAGGTACTTATTGGGCCGTCGAAGAGTCGGGCGAACACAAAACTTCAAAAAGTCTTTAGCCAGGGGAAAATAAAGCCTATATAAGAGGTCATACCGACACAACGTGTAAGAGCCACTATCGCCAGCCCATACCAAGAGGTCATACCAACCCAATGCATAATAGCCATTGACGCCAGCTTACATTAGAGGTCGTACCGACCCGACGCGTAAGAGCCTAAGAGCCAGCTTAAATTTTGAAAATTTAAGGGTCAATGAACTCGAGACAAAATCCGACTCGAAGATTGAGCCCAAAATAGTTAACTAAAATTCTAAGGGCAAACACATAAGAGCCATTATCGCCAGCCTAAAAGAGCCTCAAGACCGATTATAAGTCACACCAACCTAACAGCCGGCCAAAAAATCTCAGGATCGGTTTCTAAACCTAAGGGCCGGCAAACCCGAGTTGAGAACCCGACTCGGGGACTAGGCCCTGAATGTTCGACCTTCGACCATCACGAATCGCTCAGCAACGACAAAAACCCAAGGGTCTAACCCGAGGTCTAAAGTCTGGACCAATTGTTAAAAAACATCGCGAATTATTCCTAAAAGGCAAAGGAAAAAAAGAGAAGTGATGAAAAATGAAAGGCCTTCCATATATATTGCTCACAAGGGTACATTTACAAGGCCTATAAAGCCCTTACAAGGGAGAGATCAAATAAAACCCTAATCTACCATCGGGTCTATGCCTTTGACGACTCCCTCGAAGGTTATGCCCCGGCGGTTCCGGCCACGGTCCCACTGCTTGACACACCTTCAAAAACAAGCAGGGCAGCAACTTTCTTCTCTAGGGTCTTCACCTTCTCAAGCTCGCCAGACAGATTAATGCCGCCCACGTGCATATCCTCGAGAGTTTGCCTTCGAGATTCTAACCGAGCATATTCTATGGCTCGAGTCAATTTCAGTTCGTCCCCCTCGGGCACTCTCCTAGATTGAATATCTATTACAACAACATCCTCTTTGTGCAAGGATATGAGCGCATCAGCTTCAACTTTCATCCCGGTTAGAGCAGCAACTAACTCAATATGAAGACCTCTATACTTATTGCTCTCCGCCCTCGCATTATGAAGCTGATGCCCGACTAAGGCCATCATTCCCTGGAGGGTATCCCTCTTAGAAGATATCTCACTTACGTGTTGTTTGAGTTTGAGAATTTCGAAGTCTCTATCTCGGAGCTCCTCTCTCTTCTCAAACTGCACAAATCAGATCAAAGGTGTCAAAACACGGAGATCTGATAAACATTCAAGCAAAAGCAAATGGGAACTACGTAACCTGCTCAGCGAGATGAGTTTTCTCACGGTCGTAGCGATTCACCTCAGCTTGAAATCGGGCCAAGGTCTGATTATAAAGCACCCGGACCTGGAACCATAAAAGAGATAAGTTAAAAAGACAAAGATAAGGGCGACAAGCAGAGTTCACAAATATTACTTGCTTACAGAGCATGTCCATCTCACTGAAGATGAGTGAGGCATCGAGCTTGGGGATTTTCTCGGGCACAGCTAAAGGCCTTTCAAACGCATCTTTATCTCCAATGGGCACCCTTACATCGGAAGGTTCTTTATTCTAGGCATCCTGTATTTCCTTAGGAGGTAAGGTCGGTCCCTGAGGAGAATCACTCACGTCAATAACACCGATAGGATCAATCGGGACCGTTTCTTGTCTCTGAAGAGCTTCAGAACTGGGTTCCTCCAGACCGCCTGCCAAATGCGCCTCAGCTCGGGGAATATTTTGGCCATCAATCGGCTCAAGGACTTTACCCAATGTATCCTCAAAGGCCTCTTCAGTCCGAGGCTGGACAGCGACAACACCAAGTTCCGACTTGGAAGCCACCGTCTTTGTGATATAAGGGGCGATCAAGTTTTCCCCTCCCTCGGATACTATCAAGGAACCATCTTTCTCCTCACCTTTAGCTCAGGGACTCCCCGTTACTTCTGGAGTTAAGACTGTTGAATCAGCCTTAGGTTCTTCCACTTTGGCCTTCTTGGATTTCGAAGGCTCAGTCGATGATTCCCTTCGTCTTTTCTTCTCTTTGACGGGTCTCGGGGTATCCGCTTCGCCAAGCCGTGCTTTCCTTATCAGGGGGACCTTCCCAAGACCTGAACAAATGCAAAATACAAACATAGGGAGTGAGGACGCTATCATTAGCAGTTCTATTAAAAGATACAATTACAGCAGGAGTAAAGGCTCACTGTGGTCCTTGGCTTCTCATCGAGCCTGGGACGGATCACGCCAAACGCGCTCAACGTATGGGCAAATCGAATCTAGCTGGCTGACCCAATCCGAGAGTTCCTTAATCGTATTGGGGTACACGACGATGGCTGTATCAATGGAAGAAGTCAGTTCATAAGAAGCTGTACCCAAAGAGAAGCAAGAGAATATTTAATTAGCGTATCTACTTACGTTTCATGTTCCACTTTTTAGGGAACAACATCTTCTCTGCTGGAATCAGGTCCGAAGTCCTTACTCGGACAAAACAGCTCATCCACCCTCCGTTCCTAACCTCGTTGGTGCAGGAAAAAAGGGCTCCCGGGGCCCGACAGTGGAGCTTTATCAGGCCCCCACAGAAGAGTCGAGGGTTATACATTCTGATCAAGTGGTCGAGAGTGAAGGACATCTCCTTAATCATGTTCGCATAATATCTGGTCATGTAAACAATGCGCCAGAATGAAGGATGAATTTGGCTAAGGGTTACTCGATAACATTGGTAGAAGTCGAGGATCATGGGGTCTATCGGAGGCGAGGATGACCCCACCGGGCCAAGGGTAAATGGATAAGTATACATACTGAGGAAGCCAGCCTTGTATTTCGTTATGTCCTCCTTCCGAGAAGGAATTTCCACAAGCGTCGTGTCCCCCCAGCGGCAGTCGGCCTTCACCCTTTTGACGTCTGCTATTGAATTAACATATCGGGACACGAGTTCGTATCGCCCCGGCTTCGAAGAAGGTTTTTTGATCTTAAAATCGGAGGTCGTTTCAAAGACCCCTGGAATGCATTCCCCGACGCGAGGGGGCATTGTTGCTTTACCCTTGGACGGGCGCGAGGAAGAAGAAGGCACATCTTCCTGAGGAGCAGAGGTGTAAGGTTTTTCCATTCTTGTGAAAAGGTTTCATAGGAGAAATGAAAATTGCGTTTCAAAAGAGAATGCAAGGGAGACGTAAGGAGAACTCTTTTGAGGGCTTGATGGTGCAGTGGAAAATAATGAGCGAAAGAAGAAGTATTTATAGAGGTCTAACATACGCGTTGGAGCAGGCCAAAGGACAGCCAGCCGTTGTAATTAATCCAAAGGCTTTTAAGGGTTGTGTGGACGCGACCTTTGGACATCTCATTTTGCCATGTCAGTCGCTTGATAGGCCATAACCACTATCGTGATGGAAGTATCGAAGGGGCAGGAATTCAAGATCGTTTCTTATCGTTTTACTCTAAGAAATGCGAGGACTATCTGTATGCGGGTGAAATCGGCAAGCCCTATTTCACGGTCATTATGTCTTTCCCATAGCTTCGCCTCGAAAGGCCTCGAAGGCCTAGGGACACAGTTCAAGGTTTTGACCTCGAAGGTTCCTTATACTCGATCTCGGGGCAGCGCGGTTGGTGGTTGTCATGGATAAACGGGAAGTTCCCTAGACACGTGGCCCAAACTGACAACACCTACAAGAATAGTACCAGTATGTACCAGATTGCTAATATAGCTGTACCAGTTACATTTCTTTGTAATAAATGCACATGTACTATGTTGTGATTCTCTCCTCCTATATAAAGGGGGCATTTATTATTTTTTGCACACATGATATTACAGGACACACAATATTGAATACAAGAACAAGAATATTCTCTGCTCTCTAATTTAAACATATTCTCTTGATTTTACTATTTGCATTTATTGCTTACATTTATTGTGTTCTATTTATTGTTCTTCATTTATTGCTCATTATTGACCATAAAGAGTCTTCATCAAAGCTCCCAATACTGTTAGCCCTTCATCGGCTGCCCATAGCTTAATATCGAGCTGGACCTCGAGATCTCGTGTAACCCGGTTCGAGGCCCTGACTCTCAACCACTCGGTTTGCTTAAACATATTGTTTTTAAGTTCTTACCTTATTTCTTAGTCTCATACTTAGCATCTATTGCCTAACAACTAGCATAAAAATAGATCACGTATTTTTAGAACCACAAAATCAAATCTAATTGTAATTACTATTTTCAAGGTAAACAATATTACGAACAATTCATGTACTGGGTCCCCCATTTTTCGGTATTGCATTAGCTGGATTCTTCTGTTTGGCATTGGCACTACCAGAAAAGCAGAGCACTTGTGGTGCACCTTACATTACAAGAAAAATAAATGGACCAAGGGTGGTTCAAGCAACTTTATAGACACATGAAATAGGCCAATCAATGAATGAGTTTGATATTAGGCTTTATATTATCATGTTCAAGATATCCCTTTATATTATCTAAATATCATCCTATAAATAGAGGATTTGGGCATCACATTGTACACACTTGAATGCATGGAAGAAATAAGAACATCTCTTCTCTTTTCCCTCTATATCTCTTGTCTATTTTATTGTTTCATATTGTTACTTTGAGCTTAGTTTCTTAACACTTTAGTTATTTTTTAGTGTGAACTTCAGTTACTAATACGTTATCCATTATCTTATATATGCGGTCCAAGTGTTTGGAAAATTTCCAGCCTAAATAGCAAAGAGTGAATACCTTAAAACCCCCTCAAACTATCATATTTTTGTCAGTTACAAACTTAAACTATCTGGTGTCCCCAAAATCGCCCTTAACTATATTCCCTATATATTATTTTTTTTTTTAAAAAAACTTGTCGATTTTTTAATGAAATATGTAAGGTAACTCACCAAAAGGCGCGTGAGAGATGAAATTATACATAAAAATGACCCCAATTGGCCATTACTAATGGTTAATTACAGTTACCCTTTTTAAAAAATTTAATTTTTGTATTTTTCCTCTATGTTCTTTGTATTCTAGCCTTCTTCTTCATTATTTTTATCTTTCTTCTTCCTTTATTCTTATGGATTTCATATGAATTTTTTTTCTTCTCTTGCTTTTTTCTTCAAAAATTATCTTTCCTCTTCATTTAGGTCTTCTTCTTTCAACCAAATCCTAATTTTTTTTCACAGATCTCGTATTAAACTATAATTCCCGGTGAAGACGAAGGTTATTGGAAAAATTCAATGTTTAATAGAAGTTTAATGGTAATAATCACGATTGAGACATGGTGTAGCCATTATCGGAGGAGATAGAAGAGAATTTATTTTTTTTTACAAATGACCATGTGTAATCCTTCATCCTCTTCCTTCGATTTTTTAATCTCCCAAACATTTACCCATTTAATTATTTTCTATTATTATTTAAAATTCTTAATTAAATTGATATATCATATTAGGCTGAGTAAATAGAAGGGTGTATCACACTCACCACTAAAAAAATCGATGAGGGTTTTTTAATATATAGGTGTATATAGTTAAGGAGGTTTTGGGGGCACCGGATAGTTTAAGTAGGTAACTGACAAAAACGTGATAGTTTAGGGGAGTTTTAAGATATTCACTGCTTGGGAAAAAAATGAATGAATGACATATGTAGAGTACTAATTACGGGTTCATTTGAACACATTAGCTTTGACACGAACCCTATAGATGGATCATTTATCTATCGGTATTCACAACTGATTATAACTGATTATACTGTTAGAGTGATCCTTATATTATTTTCTATGATCATTTTCTTGGTGTAAATATATTACGAACAATTCGTGTACCGAGTCTCCCATTTTTTGGTATTGCATTAACTGGATTCTTCTGTTTGGCATTGGCACTACCAGAAAAGCAGAGCACTTGTGGTGCGACCTTACAAGAAAAATAAATGGACCAAGGGTGGTTCAAGCAGCTTTATAGACACATGAAATAGGCCAATCAATGGCTTGGGATCAGTCTCCTGTTTGGCCAAGCTTTATTTTGGGCCAAAAGTGCTTTTGGCCAAAAATAAAGGTGTTTGGCCAAACTTTTAGAAGGAAAAAAAAGTGCTTTTGAGAAAAAGCAGAAGCCGTTTTTGAGAAGTAGAAAAAAGTAGTTTTTCTTCAAAACCACTTTTCTGAGAGACACTTTTGAGAAAAATACACTTAGAAGCAGTTTTCAAAAGCTTGGTCAAACACAATTACTGCTCAAAAGTACTTAATTAATTAGCCAAACACAAACTGCTTCTCGCCAAAAGCACTTTTTTGAAAAGTACTCTTGAGAAAATCTCAAAATAAACTGATTTTAGAAGTTTGGCCAAACAGACTATTAAGTACTCGGTCTTTTGCCATAAATGGCTTGCTAGTGTCTTACTGATTTTCATACCAATTCCCACTGCTTGCAGCATACTGTTATTATGATTGATTAAATACAATGACTGAGATTATCTGTTTTGTTCATTTTTAGGAATGACTTTAAGCAAGCAAAGGTCAGGGTGAAGGACTTGTTCAGATTGTAAGGTTGCTATTAACATTCCAAAGATGAGATGCCTGCATTTTCAATTAAAAACTTCTAAGAAACGGTCTCTCAACCTGGTTACAGACTCGTGAAGTAAGGGTAACAATGATGAACTAATTCATTGCAGTTATATAATCACATGAAATCTTTCTTTATTTATTCACTTGAAAATATAAAATAAAATAAACAAATGACGCAATTTGTAAAACACTCATGCACAAGATGGATAATGGAAGGCATGAGCACAACTTTTGCACAACAAACAATCATAAAGTAAGGTGATAAATTGAGTTAAAACATGACTATAAATCAATAGAGATCAGCAGAGCACCATCATCCTTGTCAACAACAAATTTCTTGGTGATTTTCTTCGAAACAGTAATGACTTCAACTTCATAGGAGCCATGGAATCCGCTAAAGCTGAATTGCCCTTGTTCATCAATATGACCATGAGAATGGGATAACCACTCGTGCTTAAGAGCAAGGTACCTTTTTCCAGCTTCATTGATGTCACCTTCTGCATTCACTAAATGTGCATTTGGTCGACTCATGAACAACTCCCAGAACCCCCACAACATTATACCTTCTACAGCAGGGTGGGCATAAGCTTCCCGAAGCATAACTTCTAGATCATCAGCTCTAATGTATTCATTGCCAGACGACACATCAACTTCAGTGAACCAGATTGGAAGTCCAAGAATACCAAGTTTGTCTAGAGCAGAACATACAATGGGTCCAACAGGACTGTCAATATGTCCCTGAATTCCTATTCCTCCAACAGGTGCACCGTGCTCTTGGAGATCAAGAATATGCTCAATATACTTCTCAGGAGAAGATCGGGTGTCACTGCCGTCCTCAACATGGTAATCATTTACAAATAGGATGGGGGAAGGGTCTAATTGACGTGCAGTTTTAAACATGTTTACCCTGATCTCTTTACCCAATCTGTCCTGGTAAAAAGAACCATGCATCATCTCATTATTCACATCATAATGCTCGAACTTTCCCTTGTACCGTGTCAGAAGCCCAGTGAGACGGTTTTGAACAGCCGTCATTAAGTCGTTTTTGTTCAAGGATTGCACCCATGCCTGAACAGTGCCCACCACCTCCCAAAAGATACAGTGACCTCGAACTTGAATGTTGTTTTTTGTGCAGAAGTCCAGGAGCTCATCAGCATCTTTGTAGTTGAAATTCCCTTGCTGTGCTTCTGTCCAGTACCATTTCAGCTCATTTCCAAACACAGCCCAATTAAAATTCTTGACAAAGAAGGCACTGAAGTCTTCATTGTCCATGTTTGTTCTGCTTATGGCTGATCCAAAGGGGAAGCTGTTTTGCAGTTGTCTAACTCTAATAAACGTGCCATGCAAACTGCCTGAATCTGATCCTGAGAACTTCAACATGACGTCTCGCTTGCGTATCTGCTTAGAATATGGGCAAGAAAGAGAGTATTTATTATAAACATTTAATAAACTGCATATTTGTACTCAAAGGCAGTGCTCTAACACTAAACAGGGACAACTTCACGACTTCACTGATGAAACGCCTAAAAACAACTGATGATCATTACTTAAACACAATAAATGAAAATACCATGAACAAAGAATTAGGTCTTACCTTTGCAGTTTGCCTCTTCAAGTGTCTAAACCGTGCACGTCTGTCAACTGGAAAAATTTGAAGGCCAGCAACCATTAGGTCTACACCAGCAGCAGGACCCTGAATATAAACCATAACCTTAGCTGCTTGCTTCTCAATTCTAAAAGATCCTCCAATTTCATGCCATCTATCATCACTGATCTCAATTTGTCCCCCGTTTACCCATTGGCCGTCTACTCCAAGGGCAACATTTACGCTCTGAGGTCCCGATGCTTGTCCAATTTTAACCCATGCAGATACTTGATATGTCAAATAGAGTTTTACTTTATCTGTGATCATCTGAGCAGGACCCATCCAGTTTTGAGTACGATTTGTAACCAGAATGTAGCGGCCACTTAAAGGCTCATGAGCACCAAGGGAATCTCTAGCCATTGGAGGCATTATATGTGGTGAGCCTGTTTGAACACTCATTGTACAGTTTCCAAGTGGGAACCAGCCATTTGTGCCATCATTCAAACTAGTATTTGTGACTATATTAACACCAAACGCAGCATCCTAAAAGAGATGAAGAATGAAATAGAACATCGTCAAATGTCGTGCCGAGAGGTAATGGTCGGAGAAACATGAAAGTATTTAACAGATCAAACAGTTCAGTTGGCAGTTAGCTAGCTTAACTGCCATAACCTAACATGTTCTCAGAAACTATTGGGCTTCAAGTTCATCTATAATATCCTATCACTAAGCTCAAGGTAAATTAAAAAAGGAAGAAAACAGCAGCTTCCGGATTTAAAGTAATTCAACTAACCTCAATTACTGGTGGAGAAGGAGGAGGAGCTTTAGATGCATGCTTTATGACACAATTATTAAGGAGGATATCCGTTCCAGGAGGTGGACCTTCTAGAAAGACAACAACCTGAGATGGCGAGTCATTTATAAGAAACTTCCCTTGCAACTTCACCCAGTCTTTATCTGTGGCTTGGACACTACATATCGGTAGCTTTGTTAAAACACTTCATATGAAACTTTAGTATACGTAGTAAATAGAAAATGGAAAGCAAAATAGGTATAAGAAGAAAGGGATAAACTAAAAAACCACAATTAATCGTCTTTGTTTTGAAACGAACTAAGTGGACTGCAAAATTCAATGTCAAAAGATATTATCAATCTGTTTTATAATTGAATAGTTATCAAACTCTAGAAATTGAAGTTACAACATTACACATGCTTGTGACTGTTACACGGATGATTATCCACATAGATATGGAGCAGAAGAACCAGTCAAAATCAGAAATTCCTTCAACATAACAAAGTCGATTATGTTGACACAACCCAACAATGCATGAAATGTTATGGAAGTTCATAAAGAAAGATAACCGAAACTTTTTTATGTGTAGTTTGGAAGGCTTCCAAGATCAGAGAAAACGACGATAAAGATATAGAAGATGCTATAAGGGTAGAAGGAAAGTAATGATAAGACATTATGTACCACAAGTATTATTATATACACATTATATAAGGGGGAACTTGATTCACCCACCTGGCTATGCCAATATACCGTTCGCGGTTATCAGCTGCTTTAACATATAATGTACCGCGAAGATCTGCGTTAGTGACGTTGTTACCATAGATCCGGACAACAGCAGTTACCTCATAAGCAAGCTTTCGCTTCACTCTTCCAGTTATATCTTGCTGAATTCCATTCCAGGTCTGTGTGCGTTCCGTTGCAGAGGCAAAGTATTTTCCAGACATTGGAGTGATTTTCCCATCTGCCATAGAGTCATGTGAAACCACCTTGCAACCTCTTCCAGACCAACTATTGAGGCCATCATCAAATTGAGGGTTTACTATAATGTTATCATCATCGGTAGAAACAGATGATGTGCCAGAACTCTATCAAAATAAGGAGAAAATCCTTTCAGTAATTCAATAAAGTTTGAATATACTCGAGTAATCTCTAGAGAAAATAGAAAAAAGAAGGAAATATGGACAAAGCATTGGACTTACATCACAAGCAGTAGAACTAGGACATGTGATCACTACGGACTTTATGAGCAGGTCAGCTCCTGCCGGAGGTCCCTCGAGAGATAGAATATAACTTGATCAGGCATAGTTGACAGAGAAAACAAACCTTCCAATATCTCCCAACACTCCTTCGAAGCAGATTTTCTGGATGGAGTAAAACGCTACCATGAGTATTGCTTCCTAAACAATGAAACGTAACAAAGACAAGCTAGACACAGAATCTTACTTTGCAATGAATAGATAGTTTGTTTCTGAATTCTGATACACTAGTTTTAGTGTGGCGAGGACATCAACAGAACCCTGAAAAGTACCAGAGGCTCCAACACAAGCAGAAACTGTATAAGTCAAACCTGCTGATACTCCACTCGTAATGTCTTGCTCTAAGCCTTGCCAACATTCCTTACGATTCGTAACAACAGCATAACAACAGCCTTTCTCTGTTGTTAATCCTTTATGGTATCCAGAACTTGCTGGAACCACAAAAGCATCACAACAATTGGGCTGCCACGAGTTAAGCCCATCAGAGAATTCATGGTTAAGGACAATGTTAGTAGCAGCATCGCTCCCAATCTCTTCCCCATTTTCCTTTGAACTCTGTCAGAAATCAAATATGTATGATTGATGAGCTTGCCGAAATATTAACGGCAGCTACACTAATTAACATCAGGTATAGTATAATAGCCTCAGTTGCTTCTGAAGGTACGGACTTCATCTCAAGATAAATTTCTCAAGGGTCATGGTAAATATGTCAGAAGCAAAAAGAAATATGCTCCTAGGTCAAATAAAACTATACAAGATACTATGAATGGAGGATTTTACAAAATTTTCTTCTAATAGTATGATTAAGATATACACACATTCTCCCCATACTTCCATACTAGTTTCACTTCATTTTTTCTCCAACACAAACACGCACAATGCCTGTGTTTCCTTATACTAACAACTAACATACGTACAGTTTTAGCTTCTAAAGATACTGAATGTTGTTGGTTATCTCCAAATTTGCAAGAAAATTTATCATATTTGGACATTTAGCTTATGGCAATTTGCCTACAGTAGTTCAGTCTCAAACACCAAAAACCCTTCCTCAACCCCTTGAATTCAGCAAATTTTTACATATAGTCAAGAATTACTAACTAGTGAAATCAGTAAGCGAATTGCAAAAATTCCATATTCTGCTTTCTAAATGAACCCACATTCCCCAATTGGGAAAAATGCAAAACCCCCATCCGTACCTGAGAATCAAAGTTGTTGTTGGCAGTGATAATTGGTGACTTCTCCATACTGTCCTTTGATTCCTATAGGGAAACTCAAAATGTCAAATGAGTTGCCCAAAAAACAATTTTTTTTTAAGGATACATTCGACAAACAAGGAGACAGAGTACCTGGAAATGTGTGCTGTGTTGTGTACGAGGTTTGAAGAGTCGACGAGCAAAGCTGCAAGCCAATAGCCTCTTCATTATATACAACTCCTCTCCTCTGTTGAGAAATTTTGCAAGCCAAGTCTTCAGAAAAGCGCGGGACACCAACCAATTTTAACACCATTTTCACTCTCTGACATAACTGTTTGGTCTTTAGCTGTCTACTTAATCCAAACATACTAAAATAATCCTACTGCAAATTCCCAAATAAATATTTCTCCATTACGGTGTTCTTTTCATTTTTCCCCCCTCCTTTTTTTTTGGTTTCCTTTAAATTTTGGTTCAAAGAAAATTCAAGATTTATGTTAGTTGGGGTATGAATTCCGTATAAAGTTAACATAATACATATATATATTTTGTTAAAGAAATTAATTACATATAATAGTTTGAACAGGGGTGGGAAAGATGTTCTATTTTTCAATTGGGGGATGCTTTGTTAGCAAGTTTTCTTTGTCTTGGGGCAAACTTCCACTAGATCCTATATATAGTATATGTATGCTTGAATTTAAATGGAAGATTGCTACATAGGTTAAGTTAAAGCAAATATTTTCTGATATAAATATTCTCTGATTTCTTTCCTTTTAGTTCTTGGGGCTTCATTTACAAGCCAAATGTCATTCTTAAGAAATTTATTTGTTTGGTAAACTCAGGCTTTCACTGAATATTGATCACTTAAACTAACTGCATTAAGCGGAATCTCAGCCGCTTATTGGCTTTGCTTATACTTAATATTTTGCGGTAAAAACTTAACAGCACCGAATGTTTATACCAACATAAATACAAAACATATATTTTGCACATGAACTTCAAGTACTTAACCATGGTAAATTATATACATTCTTATCTTGTTATATCACTTGACCATAATGTACATAACATGATGTGATATGGCTATATACACAATCTTGGCAAAACCCAGTAATCAAATGTCCAAGAATGTTGAAGATCCTTTCCATTTTTTTCTCTGATCCTAAATATCTCTAATAATTAAAACCGCGAGTGAAAATAAACTTGCACTACTAGTACGTTATCCATCATATTGTATGCAAGCCACGTTTTTGGAGAAATTTCCAGCCTTTCTAACGAATTGCTGGGACAAAATTGAACAAATGACATTTTTGTTTAAGTTTTTAAGGTTTACAAGTTTTGTTTCATAAAAGGCAAAGGGATGACGATCCGTGAGGATGAGAGAATTTTAAGTTTATGGGTTCCTACATCGACTTCAAATAAATATATTATAATAACCGGACTAAAGAATTGGGTTCCCAACTAAATATTCTTATACATTGAATAATTTTCTTAATACAAATACAGGATCTAGCCAAAAGCTACTGGATTTCCAGGAACTCATACTCGTACCTTTAGATCCGCCCATGTTTATCCAAATATTGGCATATTTAGTGTATTATTTTTCTTGAACTTGTTAAAAATTTCACGACAAGACCAAATGTGGAAAAAAGGAACTGATTTCAACCGACACTTTGATATGGAGAAGAAAGATAAACTACCCTTTGTGTGAGGATTAATGTTTCCCATATAGTACTAGAAAGGAGCTGAAAAGTTCCATAAGTTTTAGTTGGAAAATGGAGTTCATAGGAATAAGGAAATCGCACAGGCATTTAACTAGCTGGTTGAAATTACTCTATCAGGAAGTTAGAAGAAGAAATTTATACCCCATGATGACTTGTCTTTCTTTGAAAAGCATCTAATAAGTAAAGCACACAAATGACACACATTAAAAGAGCAGCGCGGTCTACCCTAAAAATTTCGTGTTTAACCCAAAAAATAGTTTCCAAGGTCAAAGCAATAATTTTATATGACGGGCCACAAGCAACCAATTCAATCCGAAAGATATAAAATTTCGTTAATACAACGTGATAGAGAAGTGGGAAATAAATTCAGTGACAAATAATATAATAAAAATAAAGCAGAGAAGAAAGAATTCTTATTGAATGATCCTTGATAGGATAATGAGCCGAACAGAGCTTGAAGGGCCGAACTATGGCTAACTTGAGAGCAATATGCTATAAATTACAATGTATAGAATTGTAGAGAAGAAAATTAGATTCCCCTGATAGTGGTAAAAGTATGTCTATTTATAGGGCTAAATCTAAATAACTAGTCACCTTGAATTATGGGTCCATTATGAGCATTTACTCAGTCCATCCATTACTTTTGGAAGACTTGTAACAGCTGTGTAAATGCTGGAATTTCGTAACTGATGAGTTAATTCCATAATTGATGAGTTAATTTCGTAATTAATGAGTCAATCTCGTGCCTGTTGAGTCAATCCCGTGCCTATTGAGTCAATCTCGTGCCTGTTCTGGGCTATTTCATGATGATCAGTTCCGAGGCTAACAGGCACGGTACGAGTATGGTCGATCCCGGGGTGTTTCACATATCATCTTTACATGTCATTCTTTATTTTTCTTCAAACTTTGTGACACGTGTCGCCATTTAATAGACCCACATGGCGAGTCTAATTTTTACTAATACAGATAGTCCTCCCACTTTTCGGTTACACACTATGATGTGACCGGGAAGTGGAAGATTTTATCCTTTTCATCCTTGCCTCTGCCTCATTAAAAACCTTGCCAAAAAAACCAATAGGGACAAAAACGGACGAAGGAAAAAAGAGTGCAGAACTTAGATATTCAGATGATAACTCCACCGCTTATATTCCGTTCGTCAATAATCTGTTGGTTTACCCCTGTCTTGTTTCGGAGTTTGAAGATAAATTTTTGCCTTATGTTTGCAAAGCTTGATATATATATTTCGGCTTTATTTTTTGCCTATTTTAATGTTTGGATTTTTGTTTCACCTTTTAACTTTGCATTAAAAATGCTTCAATGCTTCGTGACTTTTTTGAATAAGCACGAATTATAAAAGAGGGCCCTTTTATGAATGAAACTTAATGAAGAAGACGTCTCAACTTCATAATGGTGTAAATATACAAAAGAGAGATAGGAATTTTCACATGTTTTTGTTTAACAATGTTTTGAAGAAAGTTTTACATTTAACTTTCATAACATTTCTCATGTGTTTGTGTATCGTCTATAACTCATTTTGCAACTGTTTTTTCTTTTAACAGATTCGATATAAGCTTGCACTCGTAACTATTTTTCTTTTGCAACAGTTTTTTTTAATTAGTACAAGGAGATAACTATTTTATTTACAGTAGTTTTAAATATAAGGGTATGAATTTTTACCCATAACTATTTTTATTGATAATAGTTTTCAAATGAATACAAGGGTAATGCTTTTTCATCCGTAACTATTTTCAGTTACAACAGTTTTTGAGTAAGTACAAAGATGTGCATTTTTACCCGTAACTAATATTCTGCCTTTAACCTTTTTTGAAACATTCGTTTATATTTACGAATATGTTTTCAAAGGTTTTTGAGTCAGGCTTGTGTTTTTGGCTCGTGACTTTGCTCTTAACTTTCGATTTGTTGGGTAGACCTTAGGCTTGACTTGAATTTTGATTTTTCTAGTCTTCTTTGTCTTCCATATATATATAGTCCCCAAGTGTTAGAGCTTTGAAGTATGAAATCTCGAGCATTTGATTATTCCTTCCATGTGGTTCATTTCCTGAAAAGGAAAAACACACGGGACTCGGAGGTATATTTTTTAGATGATGATTGCTTAACCCTTTTTATTTAATCAGAAGGGTTGTAACCTAGACCAGGAATATACAGTGTTCCTCGTGTCTTTCGGGTCGAATATCATCATTTGCCATTTTAGGGAATTTATCCGAGTACTAATTTTTCTTGACACTTTAGAAAATTATTTGAGTACTCATACTTAGTCTTTTAGACTTGAAATTTATATTTGGATGCATCGTTACATGTGCGATGTCTTAAAGTTGCATCTTTGGGTGTCTAACTTTTATATAAAAGAGGGCTCTTTTATATACTTTAAACGCTATGAAGAGGACGTCTCCTTTTCATTCAGGCATAAAATAGGATCGATTAATCCAAGTAGACTTTTAGTCTGAGGGAATATTAATCCCGGTAGGATTTACAAGAGTATTGACCCCATTAAAATTTATGGGAGTATTGACCCCGGTAAGACATTGAGTTTGAGGGAGTATTGATCCCAAATAAATATATATCTTAGTAGATTTGTCTTGAAGAGACATTTAATTTGATTGGATTTTGAATCTAAATTGGAGTATATGAACATACTTCCAAGTAGAGAGGGACACATGTCTGAAATAATATTTGAGATTGACGGGATAATCGATCCGAGTCATAATACAATTAGCCATTAAGAAAGGCTTAGATATTTAGCTTGAATGGTTGTTGTTGGATCGAATATAAATCGTGTGTTTGTTCAAAGTGAACTTTATTCTGGTGGCTTATTTGCATACATTTATCTTGACTTAGATGTAACACTCTCATTTTTTATCATAGGATTCTTGACTCTGACATGGAGTTCTTGATCTTTTTTGTGTACGTATAGTATATGTATTTTTGGAGAACTCATTCAATATTGTTTGAAGTGTTTATGCTTGATATGAGTAATACAACTAACTGAGTTAAGCTGGTAAATAATGTCAGGTCAAATTAACTAATCTTCAAGTATGAGTAATCTCCTTAGTGTTTGAGTTTTGAGGTATGAGAACTCAAACACTGGGATCATAATTTGACAATCCGCGGTCTACTAGTCCTTGGTATGATAGTTAATTTCGATATTGATGGACTTTCAGATGATCCAGTTCCAACATAGGGACGATACCGAAGCTCTTTTTATCAAGTATTTTGTACTCTGGCCGGGAACTACAGAGGTTCCAAAATGTTATCGAGGATCATGGCATATCTTGATTTGAGCTATTCATACTGACTTTGATGAGTTTTTGATTTGAAGCCTTATTACCGGAGTAATTTTCACTGCTTTCTTTATAAATTTCTCGCATCATATATTTTGTTTGTTTGGTCCATGTGGCATTTTAGCTTTTGGAGCCTTGAATATTCTCAAAAATAATTCTCCTCCAACAAGGCAGGTAGCACAGGATGAGACGCACTCAGAGTTATCGAGAGCATGCTTATCTTTGGGTAAAGTCTCATTCTGCAAGTAATAAATGAATTTATTATGCCAATTCCAAATTAAATTAGTCAGGTTTACCTCATTTTCATTCTAATTGATGATAGATCAGGAATCGCCTAAATAAGAGATGGCTCGATCCCGAGACTGTTTGATCCGTAAATGATATTTCTCAGTGCCTGGAGTTGCTTTCTAAGTCAGTGATATCAGTAGTAGATCTGAGACTAACACATCCGGCTCGATTTTCTTGGGCTGCATAGTTTTCTTGGATTTGATCAATTGTTAAATCAATATTTTTGCTCTGAGTCCCCAAGCTAATTTAAGCCCTGTAGCATATGCTTCATACTCGGCTTTGTTGTTAGTAATAAAATAACATTTATGAATTATCTAACTACTTTCCCTGATAGGCATTAAGTATTGCCCCTAACTTAGGAAGTTTAGTACTTGTGGACCTAATTGTGTGGAAGGTCTAGATCCCGAGAATTATCCCAGAAATAACATGTTCGGGTAATATGTTCGAGCTAAGATTAATCATGAAATCTGCTAAATTTGTGATTTTATAGTCATACGTGGCTGATAAACAATATCATATTCACTTAGTTCGACTACTCATTTAGCTAGCCTTCCTGACAATTCATGTTTATGCAAAATATTACGTAATAAAAATACAGTGACTATGGGAATTTAATGACATTGAAAATAAGGCCTTAGATTTAAGGAAACTACAATTAATGCCAACTTATCAAAATGTGGATATGTAGTTTCCGTATCTAAGAGCATTTTATAATAGATAGGAGAATGTGTACCTTTATCTTCTTGAATTAAAATTGCATTTACCGAGACGTCCGAGATAATTTGGTGTACCGAAAATCATCTTTTTCCTCGGAATTTTGAAAGTAATGATGCGTTGTTGTTAGATAGCAAGTTCGAATGATTCGACTTTTCGGACTAAACCAATCTTTCGAAGTTTTGTAACTTTATCTTTTATTATTTGACTCTAGTTTCTTCTTTTGCTTGACCGAATTATACCGCGGGTCAATATTGAGCATATAAACCTTTTCCTCCGGTGGTACACCTGCTATGTTAGAATGGAGGCAAGCAAATCAATTTTTGTTAGCATGTAAAAGTTTAATCACCTTACCTTTAAATTTGGTGTCGAGTCTCGACCAACGTAAGCCTTCCTATTTGGGAAGTCAATGATAATTTCTAGTTCTTCAGCATTTGATCTTGTGGCTTCTGATGCCTTCGGTCCAATGATTGCTTCCGAAAATATTTGTATAATTGTCCAAGGTTATTAATGAACCTTCCTTTCTCGTGTTTATTCCATCCCGCAACTATCTTTTCTTTTTCAGTTGTTAGGTGTGGTATCTTTGTAAGCAATCTCGTGGGTCTTTTACACATGTTCTTCCTAATCTTCATTCTTCTCCTGTGAAATTTTACAATTTAGCAAGGTAATTCCTTGCCTGTTCGGGTAGAGCCGGATCTTTTCAAGCTCGTGAAGAAAATCTCGTATCTCTTTGCTCGGACCTGTTTTTTAGATTTTTGCATTTAGATTGGAATCACCCAAGAATCACATCCGCTTAATCTCCGGACCTGTTTTTGACTTTCAATTGAATGAACGTGTCTTCCTCTATTCGAAGCTTTGTATTATATCGAATGTAAATTTTACTCCTCAGTTCCGGGAAGGTCCGGCGTTATTCTTCTGACTCCTTCAATCATATCCGGAATTACCTCGGTTTGGTTTTCGAACCTGTTTTTGGACACTTATTAGTGTCGATTCGACTAACCATGTCTTCTTCTGTTTAAATTCTGGTGCTGCAATGGTTATGCATATCATTCTCGCAGGATAGATATTAACTCCCAGAGGTGTTCTATCCGCTCGTTCTGTTCCTTGATCTGTTTCTCTAAGGTTAGAACTAAATTTTGCAAATTAAAATTACCTGGTGTATCTGAACCTCATGTTCCGGAACTGTTTCGTACAGATCCGTTATAAGTACAGATAGTTGCGGTACCAATATATCGATGTACATTCTCCATTTTTCTCTGCTTGTCATTATCATGGCTATTCTTCCCTTTTTATTTTGCATGGTAAATCCATCTCCAACTTGGTTGTCCCCAACTGTGTTGATTGGTAAATTTCGGCCATGATGAAGGTTTAAACTGAAAACAAGTGAATATTAACAAAAATTGTTACTATCTTTGGATGAATAGCAAATTTGCTTGAGTTCCCGGTAACGGAACCAAACTGTTTAACCCAAAAAATAGTTTTCAAGGTCAAAGCAATAATTTTATATGACGGGCCACAAGCAACCGATTCAATCCGAAAGATATAAAATTTCGTTAATACAACGTGACAGAGAAGTGGGAAATAAATTCAGTGACAAATAATATAATAAAAATAAAGCAGAGAAGAAAGAATTCTTATTGAATGATCCTTGATAGGATAATGAGCCGAACAGAGCTTGAAGGGCCGAACTATGGCTAACTTGAGAGCAATATGCTATAAATTACAATGTATAGAATTGTAGAGAAGAAAATTAGATTCCCCTGATAGTGGTAAAAGTATGTCTATTTATAGGGCTAAATCTAAATAACTAGTCTCCTTGAATTATGGGTCCATTATGAGCATTTACTTAGTCCATCCATTACTTTTGGAAGACTTGTAACAGCTGTGTAAATGCTGGAATTCCGTAACTGATGAGTTAATTCCATAACTGATGAGTTAATTTCGTAATTAGTGAGTCAATCTCGTGCCTGTTGAGTCAATCTCGTGCCTATTGAGTCAATCTCGTGCCTGTTCTGGGCTATTTCATGATGATCAGTTCCGAGGCTAACAGGCACGGTACGAGTATGGTCGGTCCCGGGGGTGTTTCACATATCATCTTTACATGTCATTCTTCATTTTTCTTCAAACTTTGTGACACGTGTCGCCATTTAATAGACCCACATGGTGAGTCTAATTTTTACTAATACATTCCGCAGTTCTAGGAAGGGTCGCACCCCAATAAAGGTGTAACATAGGCAGTCTACCCTAAAGAAAGCATTAGTGGCTGATTATACGGCTCGAATATGTAACATATAAATCACACGAAAACAACTTTATGCTCCAAGCCTCCCTTCACAAATGACAGGCTCTGTACTACCAAAATAGTTTACTTGACAAGGTAACTGCCAGAATAGGACTCAAACAGTCACTCCAACTAAGAGTGCTCTTTGTATTATTTCTATTTCTATAAATAATTTCTTTGGTGTAAATATATTACATTAGAATAATTACTGAACCTTTGATTTCCATGAATCCTAATAAATGTATTTCAAGAACTGCATTAGCTGAATGTTTTCTGCGTCGCATTGGCACAACAAGAAAAGCAGGGTAGTCTCTGCTTATTGAACCTACACATTGATATACTCTTAAAATGGTAAAAATTAGCTGGGTTAGCCACTTTTTGGGCCGCGATTTGAGTTTACTCAAGTTTTCAAATGTATTGGTAAATTTGTCATTGATCCGACTAAATTGATATCTTTACCCACAACTAAAACATGGAACATAACTCCAACCAAGGCCGACTTCAATGTTATGGAAGGTAAAATTTGTGCCTTAGGGGGCCCAATTTTTAAAAAATAATATCTAGTACTTTTAATATAAAAGAAGAGTTTTTAAACTTTTTAGATATATAAATAAAGTACTAACTTAACTTACTTAAAAATGGATAGATGAATAATTTTTCTAACGTTTCAATTTTTCACTTTTTACTCCTTCATTAGATAACGGTAAAACAATTACACCTTTACCAGTGCAAAATGGAACTCCAGTAAACAATTTTCAAACTTTCTTGGCTTTTAAAGCTTTACTGGTGCAAAATCTAGGAATGATTCTTGAAGTTTAAAATGTATAGTTGAAATTCCATGAACAATTACAGAATTTTAAACCTTTATTTGTTCAAATTCCAGGAATGATTCCTGGAGTTCTCACTTAGAAGAAGCAGCTGCTGCAATTGTTGAACTGTCTTCTAACTGGCATATACTCCATGAAATCGGACAGTTGCTATACTATTCTCATTGTCCAATCAAAGTTGAACCAATTTTCTTTTACTTTGCTGCTTTTATGAGGCGCAAATATAAACATACACAAAAAGAAGAAGAATATCTCAATCTCCTCACATAATTGATGAAACTATCGCCCTTTATCAATATTAGAATGAAGCAGACGAAAACTAAGTTTAAACAAAACCTACCAAAAAGCTGTGGGTTTGTTTGCTTGAGTTAACTTAAAGAGGGTGAATGGCAAATAGAGGGAAAATGAAATATTTGAGTTTTCCTCCTTCGCAAAGGGATATTGTCCATATTGGAGGAAGAAAACACTTTTGATGGGTATATATACAATTGCTCTTCTTCTAGCTCTTAAAGAGTTAAGAAGATGGCAAGCCTCGCGCCCTTGTCGTCACTCGCCCGACTTTGGATTTGGTCAAAGATCGATTGATTAATCTTTTTGGACAAAATTCCTTTCAATTAATTAACTAACAAAAATTCAATCCGGAATAACCCATAATCCGCGACGCGATCCAGTCCGGACCGTTTTCTTTCCCGGATTTTTTTAAATCCAATTTCCCGCAATATTTCAAACAGAAATATTCCCAACAACCATGGTTGTCAGTGCCAGAAAGTCTATAAATATGCATTGAATCCTAGAATCTTTCCTTACGAAATTTTCTGATCTTCTTCTTCTACACAAAATTTCAGTGTGATTTAAGCCTTCGAGTGGTTCGCTGTTCATCGACGTTTTTGGTACCAACACTCCGGTGAGTTAAATCGTTCTATCTTGGGAGGATATATTACAGCACCTCCGGTACTTGAGGGGAATAATTTCCTTAAAGACACACTGTGTATTCAGTGGGCTCGATCTATTCCGAAATTATTTTCAAATATTATTTTGACATATTATTACTACTAACTTTCCGTTTCTGTTTCAATTTCAGAAAGTTTAATGGTTTTAGTATATATTACAGTAATACATATTGGATAACAATCTAAAGGAAATTATTACTTTTTTACTGTATTTGTATTCTGTTTTGGAGATTAGAACCTGTGTGATTTTCTACTCCTTCTGAATTTTTCTATTCTGATACATCGGAATATTAAAATTCAGAAACGATTTGAAGAACATAAAAACTTCATCGTTTTCTATGAAACACTATATAAAAACTTCAGTTTTTATTTATTAAACGTACTGTTATCGTTAATGACAGTACTGTTTACTATTCTGTTTTTTGTCATTAATTGAACTCTTCTGTTGTTGATAGTGAGAAATGGCAATTGATAACAGAAATTCTTTTGCGATTGTTGTGGCAACGACGATAGCCTCTGTAGACATGTAATTTTTGACCCACCACGTCTTCAAGCTATATTAGCAGTTTCGCATATTTTATATATTTATTTGAGTTATTTGAATTTTTCTAGGATTCTAATATACTAATTTTATTGTTATTTAGTATTTTTAAAAAACACAAAAATAGTTTCAAGTCTATTTAATTTAAGATTAATTAGTACTTAATGTAGTAATACTTATTTCACCTATTTTTATTTTTATATAATCTTGAAAAAATACCAAAAATAGTTTCGCAATATAATATTATGTATTTTAATTAATTAGAGTTAGTTAGGTATTTTATAGTATAGATTTTACATTAATTACAGAAAAACATTAAGATTTTGGGTTGGAAAGGCACAATTTCGGATAGCCCAAAACATTGAGCTCATACCCATTACCCATTTGACCTAACCTAATTCTTACTCCCTATAAAATAATTCCTAATTCCTAAAAATTCCTTAAGCTTGGACGAAGTATCTACGGGTGCTCCCTTCCCAAAAAAAGACCTAGCTTTCATCTTGTCACGACCCAAACCCCGCTCCGGTTGTGATGGTGCCTCTCATGAAGACAAGGCCAGCCAACAAACCCATATCGCCTTTTCAAAAATAATTAAACATTAATAAACAGTTTAAATATGATTTAATGATATAATTAATGGAAGCACAACCCGACACAGTCCTAACTGGGGTGTCACAAGTCACGAGCATCTACTAGGGTATAAATACAACTGAAAGCCAGGAGTGTTCAAATACAGACTAATGAAATGAGGAGAGAGAAAAGCAGTGCTGCGAACGCCGGCAGCTACCTTGCTAAACCCCGATGACTCTGCCTCCGATCAGCCAAAACATACCTGAATCTGCACACAAGGTGCAGGGAGTAATGTGAGTACTCCGACTCAGTGAGTAATAATAATAATAAATAAAGACTGAAGGCAAGAAATCACGTAAAAACACAAGGTATTCCATACAGAAACAGTAAAATCGCTTTAAACAGTAAAGCAGTAGGAAATCAAGTGAAAATCCCTTTTTTCCAACAAGTAAAGCAAGTAGTTTACAAGTGAGTAACAAAAATGATAGAAATGTAAACAGCCCCTCGGGCAAAACATGACCAACAAACCGCCCCTCGGGCATAATATTAACAGAACCAGCCTCTCGGGCTCAATATCAGAATAGTAACAGCCCCTCGGGCTCAATATCAGATCAGTAATAGCCCCTCGGGCTCAATATCAGAACAGTAACAGCCCCTCGGGCTCAATATCAGAATAGTATCAGCCCCTCGGGCTACCTCACAATCACTCACATCAGCCCCTCAGGTATAGTATCAATCACTTAGAACAATGGGTACCCGCGCTCATTGTGGGTGTGCAGACTCCGGAGGGGCCCCTTACGGCCCAAGCGCTATATCAATCCATCTCGTGGCATCATCACTCAGCATATCCTCACATCACTCAAGCCACCGCGTGGCATATAAAGTATCTCAGGCCCTCGGCCTCATATCACTCATGCCACCTCGTGGCATAAATAGTATCTCAGGCCCTCGGCCTCACATCACTCAAGCCACCTCGTGGCATAAATAGTATTTCATGCCCTCGGCCTCATATCACTCGGTTTCACATCACTCAAGCCACCTCGTGGCATAAATAGTATCTCAGGCCCTCGGCCTCATATCACTCAGCATATCCTCACATATGGCCCTCGGCCTCACTCAGTCCGAAAATCATCATATGCCCCTCGGGCATTTGTAAAACAGTAATTCTCAGCCCATAATACCATTTAGAAATATCATTTGAGTTTTCAAATCTGCATAAAAGCGGCTGAGTTTGTAAAACAATAATTATCAACATGACTGAGTTTAAATATAAGTTAAAACAATGAGGAAATAGTGATAAAAATTCCCAAAGGATTCAAATAATTGGCACGAAGCCCAAGTACGACAATCAGCCCAAATCATAATGATAACAAATAAGATTCAATCAAATATGCGGTAGAATCATCAATCGGGATGGACCAAGTCACAATCCCCTGTAGTAAAAGACCCCGCGCTCATCATCCAGCGCGTGTCTCACCTCAATATAGCACTACGATGTGCAAATCCGGGGTTTCAAACCCTCAGGACATCATTTACAATCATTACTCACCTCGAACCGGCTAATCCTCTAGCTCGCGATGCCTTTGTCTCTCAAATCGACTTCCGAAGGCCTCGAATCTAGCCACAATAATTCGATTCAGTTAATAAAAATTATAGGAGCTAATTCCATATGAAATTCTACATTTTCCATTAAAAATCCGAAATTGCACTCAAAATTCGTACGTCTCGGAACCCGACAAAAATTACGGAATATGAAACCTCATCCAACCACGAGTCCAACCATACCAATTTTACTAAAATCCGACATCAACTCAACCCTCAAATCTTCAAATTAAACCAAAAGGGTTTACAAGATTTTCCCAACTAAAATCACCAATTAAATGCCAAAACTAGTAATAGATTCGGGTAATCTTACCAAAATTAAGTTAAGAACACTTACCCCATTGTTTTCTCTGAAAATCTCCTCTCCCCGAGCTCCAATTTGGTAAAAATGGAAAATGGGACGAAGTCCCATTTTCAAAACTCAACATTCTGTCCAGAATTTCCGTGGTTACTGTTCACGCATTTTACTGTTCATGGGTACTGTTCACGGTACTGTACATGGGTACTATATACGAAGTACTATTCATATGTACTGTACACTGGTACTGTTCATGTTTACTGTACGTGGTACTGTACACGGTTACTGTTCATACAGGTGCGGTTACTGTTCACACGTGCGAAAAATGCAGAAACTGCCCAGAAAATTGCAGTAGCTTTTCTTTTCACTAAAAAGACTCTAACTCCATCATACGAACTCGGAATTCGATGATTCTTATTCCTATGAGTCACAAATAATAATACGAACATAGCCCTTTAGTCAAAACTCAATTCGGAGCTCATTTGCTCAGTTCAATACCCATTTCACTCGTTAAACAATTAACTCATTTTTCGTGTCAAAAACCCAATCGCGACTTGATGAAATTAGACCAAATTTTTCAGATCAGTCCTATAATTAATTATCAAAATTTCGGAAGTCTCAAAATCAAATTTCGATCTCTAGAACTAAAAATGAACCTTTGGATCATTACATGCTTATAATCAAAACGCCAAAATTTTCCAAAAACTCTTCCAAAACATATCCGAGCCTCATGGGACCCTGACCAAACATGCCAACACACCCCATAACATAATTCAAACTTGTTCCAACCTTCGGAATGCTCAAAATAACATCAAAACATCAAATCACCCTCGGATTCAAGCCTAAGAATTTCAAAACTTCCGAAATCCGAATTCGATCAAAAAGTCGATCAAATGATGTCCAAATGACCTGAAATTTTTCACACACATCACAAATGACATAATGAAGCTACAGCAACTCTCGGAATTCAATTCCGACCCTCGGATCAAAATCTCACCTATCAACCGGAATTCGCCAAAATATTAACTTTGCCAATTCAAGCCAAATCCTTCCACGGACTTCCAAAATGCATTCCGATCGCGCTCCTAAGTCATAAATCACCCAACGAAGCTATCCAAATCATAAAATTTCCGATCTGAGCTCATATACAAATAAGTCAACTCTTAGTCAAACCTTTCAAATTCAAAGCTTTTAACTGAGACTGTTCCTTCAAATTCATTCTGATTTTTCCTGAAAACCAAAACCAACGATCTACATCAGTCATAATGCGTTACACGGGGCAAGTCATGCCTGAGAACTGGCGATCAAAGTGCAAAAGCTCAAAACGACCGGTCGGGTCGTTACATCCTGCCCCACTTAAACACACGTTCGTCCTCGAACGTACCCAGAGTTGTTCTAAAATCCAACCTGTAGCTGAATAACTTTACCATGCATATACCCGGGGGTGATCCCACGTCACCCTATCTCATATAGGTCCTATAACACCGTTTAACTAAAATTACACAATCCAATCTAGCCCATAAACCATAGAACCATATTTTCACTTCTGAAAACATCAATACGATCAAAACCTCACACCTATACTTTGAATAGACCCGAACTAGCTGTAGTAACCCATGCCTGCAACCTCAAGTGCAATTATCCGATATACCACATAACTCAAACACATGTAGTGATAACTTCCATTCACAGCAGCTGCACACAACACCAGAATACCAGTAGAAATCTCTTATCAACTAAAGTCTTATTCCAACACTTCCATATACTGCCAATGATAAATTAAACACGCAATAAATCATAACCATCTCTCAGATCAGTCATCCATAAGGTTACTTCTCCTTTGGCAAGTACCATAGCAAATTTTTGAACCGAACCTCGATATTTACCCATCAAACATGCTGAAATCGAATCCGTTTGTATTTATTAATGATCCCCAACGATCTCCTCTAATCTAACACATTACTCTGGTGACATGACACATCCATACAGACCTAAGCCATAACTTGCACAATACACGCATCAATACGCAACAATCCGAACATACTCAAATCATGAAAATGACTCAAATGAAAGAGCTGAACCTCAAGCTCACTAGTACCACCACAACACAAGACTGAGAACCCGTCTCACATCATTGGAACATAACACACGAATTTAACCTGCAAGGTCATATCTCCACATAGCTTTGCTACAATGCGCGATCCTATCCAAACACTGCTCCATATGGGACACCTCAAGTCACTATGCTCGAAATTGACAACCACACACAATTTGACGTCTGGAACCAAAGCAAATCATTATACCAATGGTGAAACAAGTAACATATACCACGCAAACTCGATAGGACGTAACCGATACACTATTCTCCGAGCAACACCCGATTACTCTTCCCGCTTGACTTCCACTATGAATCCCATTAGAACCGCACCATATGTGCCCATAACCAATAAATCATAATGTCTCGCAACATAGAAAGGCAACTCATAGATCTCCCCAGATCACTAATAAGCCCAATAACGGTCGAATAAACTTACCCTCAACAATACAATTCGGGGCCAACCAAGCCGACTCGAGCTAGAACACGCATCCACATTGGCCTGCCAACGAACTCCTTACCAAGGAAGCCTAAAGATGCTCCTTCAACTACCATAACTCCTGCCGGAGCCATACGATATGGTGCCCGGCATTACATAAATATCGAAATCCACAACCTCGCCCGACGACATGCCCAGCCACAAGAAACGCTTTTGGAAAGTCCCTCAACACCGAAACTGAATCAATGGTAGAAACCTTTGCATTGGCATCCATCACGAAGACCTAATTAAGAAAAGCAATCCTTCCCAGCCATCCTCCGGGTCTATGAAATATAAACCACTCTACTAGAACATAACCTGACGCACATCGCCACTCAACCTTTGGCTTTTCCAACCTAGCCCATAACGCAATAGTCCAGAATAACCCAAAACTGAGACGATTAGTCTAAATCCCCAACATCACATCCAAAATCTAACATACCAAGCAAAGAAAGATCCACTCGGGCCTCCAAATCTCGGTAGTCACTAAATAGTGCTGAAACACACGATCTACAATCACAACATAGCTTGAATATGAGAACTTCCATCTCCACGTCCATACGGCTCATGAATCACCATATCCTATCCCAATTTCGCCGTCCGAATATATGCCACACCTCTAATACCCAATCATTCCACTATAGATACTCTAAAATTTCCCTGTGCCATCAAGCAGACCCGAATATCACCAGTCGATCTAAAAAGAAGGTGCTGCAATACTACCGAAGTGCTATCAACTTAATAACATTGCCCTTTTACTAAAACATAGACTCTCATCAAATCATTTCCAATTAGCAGTACCATTTCCTTAATCATCTGAGGTTACCCGCTGCCTAAGAGTTTTATGAACTTCCTTTCAGAACTGAATTGTAACTCATCTAGCCAAGAACTTCCATTGATCCCATCTAGAAAAAAAATCATTACATATCCTATGCTTCTTACACTCGGAGAAATTGCACCTTTCCAACCACGGTAGAAATCAATAAGAACTCTCTCAATTCTATTTGCACAAATTCAACTACCAGGACTGAATCCTTCTAACTAGACCAAGCTAAGCAAGCCATTAAAACCCAAGAGCATTGTTGCAAAATAGCTATAGGAACTCATTACCTCGAACACACACAAGGAATTAATCATATCCTTACCATACCGATTTGGTCTACTATCAAGATACCCCATCTATCTAAATTCCTTTTGATTCATCTTCAACTTGATATTCCTTCTTGATGTAGCACCACAATTTCCTCAACCTAGGCTTATCACACGAAACCCAAGCATAAAGCTACACCGTCTAAGGCTCCTAAGCCACTGAATACTCTTTAAGTGTTCCTCAAAGCCATTACCTTCACCTTCCCGATACTGATATATAGAATCCCATAATTAATATAGAAAATACCACAAGTCTTGCCATTTTCCACTGAAAACTCAGTTTCTATCCATAAGTACAACTTAGAAGCCTCCAATTATTGCATGTAGAGTTTTTAACACAATAGGACCATTCTCTAGAGTCATCCACACTACTCAAACCGTAGTTAGATTGATTAAACGAACCGAACAACCTGTGCTTCATTAGCACTCTAACACTGCAGAATGTGACCTCATTCCAATATAACCAAGCAAATTCTTGCCCTATGCACCGAGCATTCCTTACCAATCACAACTCAAGTCATTCCCTGATTCTCGTACACCCATAAAGCATAACATAGCATTTATTGAAATTTCCTTTACTCAAGCCATAACTATTCACAAATGCGCCTCGAACTGGGACCATTAGAGCACATAACTGTGCAATCAACTATTCAATAGAGGACTCCCCCACTTGGCTTAAAGCCATAGGCGAAACACGCACCATAACTCATAACACATACGCTTTATTGCTGCCATAATACCATAGTGAGATTAACTCAATCCTTCATAAGCTCGTGGAACACAGACCATCTGGTACTTCATATCTTCTACAAATCTCGTATTTACTCTCATAACAATTAAACCCACTCTCCCAATCGACCCAAATTAAATTCACATATATATTTCACATGTAAATGGGATCTTCTAACATATAACATAAAGATCACACAACTCCAGAACACTTTGCAGGAGATAACCCACCTGCTTCGCCTTAACTAACATTTATGTATACTTTCCACCATCATAAACTGTACGTAGTCACTTAGTCTTCCAGAGTCTGAACTCATACCGCAACATGAATTTCTTTTTTTACTTCACTCACAACTGGGAAACATGAAAAGATTCTTCACACGCTTATAACTCAAGGTTATACCTCGAATCAAGATGGAATTCAAGCACCTAATAGTTCTTCTATCCTCTAGCAGACCCTTTTTGTCATTTCCAAATCATATGAATACATCTCGCAGTACTAACATACTCATCACGTAGTTACTCAACCGTCACTTCCACTAATAGGGAAAATACCAAACATATAAGTTCAAAACACTTGCTCACACAATCAGCACCTCGGTGCTCAAGCCATAGGCAAATATCTGGCCTCAAGTCCTTCAGACTGGCCCAACATCAACTTACAGAGATCACACATCGCCCCTCGATCGGGAAATCACAAACCATCAAGGCACATCTGATACTGAGCGCTCATGCGCGCATACGAACGCGTGGAAGGAATTTAAAGAGTTACATTTCAAGTTGAATCAAAGGACGAACGATAAGAATTCAAGAATGTGAAGTTTTCCTAAAGGTTTTGCAGCCTCTCAAGGATAAATATAGACGTCTCCGTACCGATCCGCGAGACTCTACTAAACCTGCTCATGACTCGTGAGACCTATGTAACCTAGGCTCTGATACCAACTTGTCATGACCCAAACCCCGCTCCGGTCGTGATGGCGCCTCTCGTGAAGACAAGGCCAGCCAACAAACCCATATCGCCTTTTCAAAAATAGTTAAACATTAATAAACAGTTTAAATATGATTTAATGATATAATTAACGGAAGCACAACCCGACACAACCTAACCGGGGTGTCACAAGTCACGAGCATCTACTAGGGTATAAATACAACTGAAAGCCTGGAGTGTACAAATACAAACTAATGAAATAAGGAGAGAGAAAGGCAGTGCTGCGAACGCCAGCAGCTACCTTGCTAAGCCTTGATGACTCTGCCTCCGATCAGCCAAAATATACCTGAATCTGCACACAAGGTGCAGGGAGTAATGTGAGTACTCCGACTCAGTGAGTAATAATAATAATAAATAAAGACTGAAGGCAAGAAATCACGCAAAGACACAAGGTATTCCATACTGAAATAGTAAAATCGCTTTAAACAGTAAAGCAGTAGGAAATCAAGTGAAAATCCCTTTTTCCAACAAGTAAAGCAAGTAGTTTACAAGTGAGTAACAAAAATGATAGAAATGTAAACAGCCCCTCGGGCAAAACATGACCAACAAACCGCCCCTCGGGCATAATATTAACAGAACCAGCCTCTCGGGCTCAATATCAGAATAGTAACAGCCCCTCGGGCTCAATATCAGATCAGTAATAGCCCCTCATGCTCAATATCAGAACAGTAACAACCCCTCGGGCTCAATATCAGAATAGTATCAGCCCCTCGGGCTACCTCACAATCACTCACATCAGCCCCTCGGGTATAGTATCAATCACTTAGAACAATGGGTACCCGCGCTCATTGTGGGTGTGCAGACTCCGGAGGGGCCCCTTACGGCCCAAGCGCTATATCAAGCCACCTCGTGGCATCATCACTCAGCATATCCTCACATCACTCAAGCCACCGCGTGGCATATAAAGTATCTCAGGCCCTCGGCCTCATATCACTCAAGCCACCTCGTGGCATAAATAGTATCTCAGGCCCTCGGCCTCACATCACTCAAGCCACCTTGTGGAATAAATAGTATCTCATGCCCTCGACCTCATATCACTCGGTCTCACATCACTCAAGCCATCTCGTGGCATAAATAGTATCTCAAGCCCTAAACATCATATCACTTAGCATATCCTCACATATGGCCCTCGACCTCACTCAGTCCGGAAATCATCATAAGCCCCTCAGGCATTTGTAAAACAGTAATTCTCAACCCATAATACCATTTAGAAATATCATTTGAGTTTTCAAATCTGCATAAAAGCGACTGAGTTTGTAAAACAATAATTATCAACAGGACTGAGTTTAAATATAAGTTAAAACAGTGAGGAAATAGTGATAAAAATTCCCAAAGGATTCAAATAATTGACACGAAGCCCAAGTACGGCAATCAGCCCAAATCATAATAATAACAAATAAGATTCAATCAAATATGCGGTAGCATCATCAATCGGGATGGACCAAGTCACAATCCCCGGTAGTAAAAGACCCCGCGCTCATCATCCAGCGCGTGTCTCACCTCAATATAGCACTACGATGTGCAAATCCGGGGTTTCAAACCCTCAGGACATCATTTACAATCATTACTCACCTCGAACCGGCTAATCCTCTAGCTCGCGATGCCTTTGTCTCTCAAATCGACCTTTGAATGCCTCGAATCTAGCCACAATAATTCGATTCAGTTAATAAAAATTATAGGAATTAATTCCATATGAAATTCTATATTTTTCATTAAAAATCCAAAATTGCACTCAAAATTCGCACGTCTCGGAACTCGACAAAAATTACGGAATATGAAACCTCATCCAACCATTAGTCCAACCATACCAATTTTACTAAAATCCGACATCAACTCAACCCTCAAATCTTCAAATTAAACCAAGAGGGTTTTCAAGATATTCCCAACTAAAATCATCAATTAAATGCCAAAACTAGTAATAGATTTGGGTAATCTAACCAAAATTAAGTTAAGAACACTTACCCCATTGTTTTCTCTGAAAATTTCCCGAAAATCGTCTCTCCCCGAGCTCCAATTTGGTAAAAATGGAAAATGGGATTCAGAACTCAACATTCTGTCCAGAATTTCCGTAGTTACTATTCACACATTTTACTGTTCATGGGTACTGTTCACGGTACTGTACACGTTGTACTATTCATATGTACTGTACATGGGTACTGTACACGGATACTGTTCATATTTACTGTGCATGGTACTGTACACGAATATTGTTCCCGCAGGTGCGGTTACTGTTCACACGTGCGAAAAATGCAGAAACTGCCCAGAAAATTGCTGCAGCTTTTCTTTTCACTAAAAGGCTCTAACTCCATCATATGAACTCGGAATTCGATTATTCTTGTTCCTATGAGTCACAAATAATAATACGAACATAGCCCTTCAGTCGAAACTCAATTCGGAGCTCATTTGCTCAATTCAATACCCATTTCGTTCGTTAAACAATTAACTCATGTTTCGTGTCAAAACCCAATCGCGACTTGATGAAATTAGACCAAACTTTCCATATCAGTCCTATAATTCATTATCAAAATTCCGGAAGTCTCAAAATTAAATTTTGATCTCTAAAACTAAAAATGGACCTTTGGATCATTACATGCTTATAATCAAAACGCCAAAATCTTTCAAAAACTCTTCCAAAACGTATCCGAGCTTCATGGGACACCGACCAAACATGCCATAACACCCCATAACATAATTAAAACTTGTTCCAACCTTCAGAATGCTCAAAATAACATCAAAACATCAAATCACCCTCGGATTCAAGGCTAAGAATTCTAAAACTTCCGAAATCCGAATTCGATCAAAAAGTTGACCAAACGACGTCCAAATGACCTGAAATTTTTCAAACACATCACAAATGACATAACGAAGCTAGCAAATCTCGGAATTCAATTCCGACCCTCGGATCAAAATCTCACCTATCAACCGGAATTCGCCAAAATATTAATTTTGCCAATTCAAGCCAAATCCTTCCACGGACTTCCAAAATGCATCCGATCACGCTCCTAAGTCATAAATCACCCAACGAAGCTATCCAAATCATAAAATTTCCAATCCAAGCTCATATACAAATAAGTCAACTCTTAGTCAAACCTTTCAAATTCAAAGCTTTCAACTGAGACTGTTCCTTCAAATTCATTCTGATTTTTCCTGAAAATCAAAACCAACGATCTACATCAGTCATAATACGTTATACGGGGCAAGTCATGCCCGAGAACTGGCGATCAAAGTGCAAAAGCTCAAAACGATCAGTCGGGTCGTTACACACCTTCTCCAAAAAAACCCAGTAACGACAACACCCCATCCTTTCTGGACAAAAAGTCCAACCAAAATCCCATCTCCTAAGCAAAGAACAGAAGCCACACCCCCAACAAAAGACCTTCTTCTTCCTCCTCGAAAGTCTAGCCATGAACACCTTGAAAATGTCTCAAATTCTAGCTCCAAAATACCTTTAAACCAGTCAAAAAATGGCTCCAAAATTATTCCAAAAATGCAACAGCTGAAATCATCCTAAAACAACCCTCCTAAAATCCAAAAACTCAGTGAAAACAACATCAAAGGCTGCTCCATATCTGCCAAAAACCAGCTAAAAAAACCTATTTGAAAACACTTCAAAGCTGTCTTCATTTTTCGAGTCGAGTTTGTCACATGATTATGCTTCGAGTCGAGGTCCTCCGACGAGTTTTCTCCGACGAGGTTGTTGATCGGGTTTACGACATGGCCTAGTTGAATAGTTAAAATACATAAGCTCAAGAACAGAGTGTTGTCTTGGGAGCAGAATTGTTGTAAAAGCTACTGCCTTTGCGATACTCTTCTAATGGCAAATATGTAAGTCTTTCTTCTTCTTATTCTTCATAATTTTCTAGCGTGTATCTTTAAAAACTTTATTTTTTTTAATAACTTATGTTCTTTTTTAAAGTTTGGATCCTTTTCACCTAATTCTTGGCTAAAGTTTGTGCTTGTTCCAGAAGTTCTTTTAAAGTCTTGTTAACCGTAAATGTTTCAATCTAGCAACAAGATCTGATGTAGAACTTGGTATTTTTACAAGTCTAATTGTACTATTCTTTACCTAATTGCTCCATTTTCCTTTTCTATTTTTTTTTGGCTTCCATAAATATGCAAATTGTGTGTCCAAAGAGAAATTTTTGGTGGTGCGGTTTGGACGAAAATTTTGGGGAAAATAAATTTTTTATGTTAGGAAATTTAATTCGCCAAAATATAATTACAAAAGCTAAATCACATTATCTCTCCCGTGTTAATCAACCATAATTCATGGCTTCACACTCATCTCAAATCTTAGGAATAATTGAATTACGAATATTCGTAGTTTGCTTTAAGCGCGATTAAATAAATCATCGTGACTATGGCATAGTCACAATACGTAATCCCCAATTGGGGTGTGCATTTCATGTGACCCGATCATAATAACTTTTAATATTAATAAAAATGAACATGTTGTAAATCGCGGGTGCATTTCATGTGACGCGGTTTGCAATGTGTACCAAAACGACAAGTGTACGACAATCGTGGCTTGTTCCAGAAATAAACCCATAAATAAATAAAAGCGGTTATAAAGTTAAAAATGCACAATAGGTTTAAAACATGTAATAAATCAGGTAATTAGGTCAATTATTAATAGTTGAGCGACCGTGCTAAAACCACAGAACTCGGGAGTGCCTAACACCTTCTCTCGGGTTAACAGAATTTCTTACCCGGTCTTCTGTGTTCGCGGACCAAAAAATAGAGCCAATTTTCCTCAATTTGGGATTTAAATAAACCGGTGACTTGGGACACCAATAATTATTCCAAGTGGCGACTCTGATTAAATAAATAATTCCATTTCGATTAATGTCACTTAAATTGGAAAAACTCTCTTATACCTCCCCCCCCCCAATCGGGTGGTAAAAAGGAGGTGTGATAGCCTCGCCAAGCCGAAGTATTGTTCCAGCAGCCGAGAAACCAGAGAAACTTTCTAGAACCACTTCAAAGGATGGCAGCAAAGGGTGTTTTCCTGGCTTACCACACTTGGTATGCAGAAGTTCACTAATGAAGACCCTCCAGTGTCTGCCACTGACATGCCGGACAATGAGAAGTTTATGATTGCTGAGGTGTGGAAACATAGTGGAGAAGAATGATGGAATTGATGATCTGTGTGCAATGCTTTCGGAATGCAACCTAGTTGGAAATCTGAAAGAGTGGTGGATTGACTCTGGAGCTACTCGACATGTTTGTGTTGTCAAAGAAGCATTTGCGACTTACTCTACTGCTGGTCCTGAAGAAGAGCTTTCCATGGAAAATACTGCAACAACTAAGATTGAAGGTTATGGGAAGATATTCCTGAAATGACTTCCGACAAGATGTTAATGTTCAACAACGTTCTTCATATTCCTACTATTAGGAAGACTTTAGTTTCTGCTTCTTTACTTGTTAAGAATGTATTCAAATGTGTATTTATTTCTGACAAAGTTGTTGTAAGCAGAATGAAATGTATGTTGGAAAGGGCTACCTTAAAGATGTCCTTTTCAAACTAAATGTAATGGTTGTTGACAGTATGAATAAAATTTCAGGTTCTTCTTATTTATTAGAGTCAAATGATTTATGGCATATTCGTTTAGGACATGTCAATCACAAAACCTTGCGGAAGTTAATTAATTTAGAAGTATTTCCTAAATTTAAGTGTAATAAATCAAAATGTCAAATATATGTTGAATCTAAATTTGTAAAACTTCCTTGTACGTCTATTGAAAAGGAATTCAAATCCTTTAGACTTAATTCATACTGACATTTGTGATATGAAATCGACACCGTCTCGAGGTGGGAAAAAGCATTTTATAAATTTTATTAACGATTACACTCGATATTGTTATGTTTATTTGCTTAATAGTAAGGATGAATCAATTGAAGTATTTAAGCAATACAAGAATGAAGTGGAGAATCAATTAAATAAAAAGATAAAAATGATTAGAAGTGATAGGGGTGGAGAACATGAATCTCCGTTTGCAGAAATATGTTCGGAATATGGAATTATCCATCAAACTACTACACCTTACACACCTCAGTCCAATGGAATTGCGAAAAGAAAAAACTGGACATTAAAGGAAATGATGAATTCTTTATTAATAAGTTCCGGATTACCACAGAGTTTGTAAGGAGAAGCTATCCTTATAGCTAACCGAATACTCAAAAGAGTACCCCATAGCAAAACACAATCTATTCCATATGAAAAATGAAAAGGAAGAAAACCCAACTTGAAATATTTCAAAGTGTGGGAGTGTTTAGCAAAAGTACAAATACCTTTACCTAAAAGGGTAAAAATCAGACCAAAAACTGTGGATTGTGTTTTTATTAGATATGATACAAACAGTAAAGCATGTCGGTTTTTGGTTCATAAATCTGATAATCCCGAAATTCATGTTGATACGGTAATGGAATCAGATAATGCTGAATTCTTTGAAAGCATTTATCTGTATAAAACTAAATGTGAGTCGTTAAGTGAAAGACCTAAACGACCTCAGGAAGAACCAAAGAACAATACTCCAAATGTAGAAGATCCAAGGCGTAGTAAATGTCAAAGAACATTTACTTCTTCCTTTGGACCCGATTTTGTGACATTTTTGCTTGAAAATGAGCCTCAAACTTTTAAAGCGGCTATGTCATCTTCAGATTCAGCATTTTGGAAAGAGACAGTCAATAGTGAGATTCAATTAATTTTGGATAACCATACATGGGGAATTGGTTGATCTTCCTTCGGGAAATAAGCCTTTAGGTTCGAAATGGATCTTTAAACGGAAAATAAAAGCTGATGGCACTATTGACAAATATAAGGCAAGACTGGTTGCCAAAGGTTATAGACAAAAAGGAAGCCCTTGATTACTTTGATACTTACTCGCCAGTAACAAGGATAACATCTATTAGGGTGTTAGTGGCAATGGCATTTGTGTATTGTCTTGAAATCCATCAAATGGAAGTTAAAATAGTTTTCTTAAATGGAGAATTGGTGGAAGAGATTTACATAGAACAACCTGGGAGTTTTGTGATTTCGGGTAAAGAAAAGAATGTGTGCAAGCTGGTTAAGCCGCTTTATGGACTTAAACAAGCACTCAAATAATGGAATGTCAAATTTGATCAAACAATGTTGGCAAGTGGGTTTAAAATCAACAAGTGTGACAAATATGTTTACATTACAAACACTCCAGGTCATGAAGTCATAGTTTGTATATATATTGATGACATGTTGATAATGAGCAAAAGTATGGTAGATATAAATGCTACTAAGTGCATGTTGGTTAGTAAATTCGACATGAAAGACTTAGGAGCTGCTGACGTGATCTTATGAATCAGAATTCACAAGACTCCACAAGGTCTAGCATTATCACAGTCTCACAACATTGAAAAAATACTTGACAAGTTCAAGTATTTAGATTTCAAGATTGCTAAGACTCCAATTGACGTGAGTTATGCACTTCAAAGGAATGAAGGTGAAAGTGACTCACAATTGGACTATGCAAGAGTATTAGGAAGTTTGATGTATATCATGAATTGTACATGACCAGATATAGCATGTGCTATTAGCAAACTGAGTCGGTTTACAAGTAATCCCAATCAAATATATTGGATGTCAATAAAATGAGTTTTGGGGTATCTGAAACATACCCGAAATTATACTTTGCATTATAACAAATACACATCCGTGATTGAGGGATATAGTGATGCATATTGGATCACCGGATCATTTGAAGTTAAATCCACGATTGGATAAGTTTTCGCAATTGGGGGTGGAGTAGTGTCTTGGAAATCATCCAAACAAACATGCATCGCCCGTTCTACAATGGAATCTGAATTCATAGCTTTAGATAAGGCTGGTGAAGAAGCTGAATGGCTCCGAAATTTCTTGAAAGATATTTTATTTTGGCCCAAACCTTTGGCACCTATTTGTATACATTGTGATAGTCAAGCGGCAATAGGCAGGGAAGGGAGCGTTATGTATAGCGGAAAATCTCATCATATACGATAGATACACAATACCGTTAGACAACTACTCTCTAGTAGTGTTATCACAATTGACTATGTAAATCCAAGAGATAACGTATCAGATCCACTTACAAAAAGCCTATCTAGAAAAACAGTTGAAAGATCATCAAAAGGAATGGGGTTAAGGCCTAGAACAAGTCATCATGGAGGTAACTCTATCTAGAAGAGTGGAGATCCCAAGAGCTAGGTTCAAAGAGATTAAACAAAGTTATGAATGACAGTTCAACATTGTCAAATAACTCAACCCATTCTCGTGATGAAGACAATGTTCATAAATCGAGGAAAAGCATTAAGGCTTTTTGATGAGTCAATAAAGCTTAAAACTCTTTAATGATTTGCTAAGTATGGAAGAATATGACCAGAGAGTGTATCTATAGGATTACACGTTTAGAAATTACCTATGTAAGTGTGAAGTGTAAGCCGCTTCAAGGTGAATGAAAGCAAAGGCTCATTCTCTAAGCACTCATGAAACCGTGCAGTGTTCATGGCTGAAACGAACACAATCGTGAGAACCATAGACGGTTAAGGATTGATTGTGTGACTTATGTTGTCTAGGCATACAACAAATCTTGACGATTTAAAGATATCAAATCTACCGATTGACCGAGTATATCCAATATATGTTTACTACGGAAAGTTCAAAGGAAAACCTACTTATCCCGATGTTGTTAATTCTTGCATGTAAAACACACATGCGTCCGTGCATTCCTTTGTTTTATTGCCATTACCCATTCATGTGGGGGATTGTTGGGCTTTTTAAGCTTGAGTTAGCTTAAAGAGGGTGAATGGGAAATGGAGAGAAAATAAAATATTTGAGTTTCCCTCCTTGGTAAAGGGATATTGTCGCATATTGGAGGAAGAAAAGACTTTTGATAAGTATATATACAACTGCTCTTCTTATAGCTCTTAAAGAGTTAAGAAGAAGGTAAGCCTCGCGTCGTCGTCGCTCGCTCGGCTTGGCTTCGGCTTCGGATTTGGATTTGGTCAAAAATCGATTGATTGATTGATTAATCTTTTTGGACAAAATTCCTTTCAATTAATTAATTAATTAACAAAAATTCAATCCGAAATAACTCATGACCCGCGATGCGATTTAAATCCAATTTTCCATAATATTTCAAACAGAAATATTCCCAGTAGTCATGGTTGTTTCTAAAAAGTTGCAAACCTTTTCAGAATCAGTAGCCTTAGTTGATTGATGACATTATAAGGTGTAAAATTGAAAACCATCCACTTTTAATCCCTGTTATTAGAATTCAGCCGGTATTTAAAATGATATTAGTATTTAGTCACTTTTTCACATGAAAAAATTGATGGACAAAAAACAACTCTTGCAATCAATACTGAATTACGAACCTTAGATAAGTGGAACTTCAGCCTATTATAAGTTCAAAAATTCTCTACAGATTAAAATCCAACTATATATACTGGAGTTCAAACTTTTTAAAGGTAAAATCCAACAGTAACCTAACCCCAATGATCGAGCCATTCTCACAATGAGATTTAGAAAAATATATAGGATTTGAGCTTGTCAAGGGAATTCAAGAAGTTATATTTAATATTTTCAAAAAAATTGAATTCCCTTCCTTGCACGTGTCTCCGCTTATGCATGCGCTATTTGATTACATTTTTTTGTTTCAAAGAAGAAACCAAATTTCTTGGAAACAAAGCTTCCCTTATCTTATGCGCTCGTTTACGCTGATTGTCCAGCACCAGTTGTTAAGGGTGTGCATTATTCGTGTTAAATTAAGAAGAAAACAAATCAAACCGAACCAAATATTTTTGTTATTTTGTGTTTTTGGATTTTTGGTTTGGTTTGGATGAAAGATTAAAAATTCTCTTTAGTGGCATTTTCAATATAGTCATATGGCGTTTAAGAGTTTGTTTAGGGGAAGAATTTTTAGGATAAGTATTAACTTGTCACTTGTGTGTGCTTTTTTGTGACGTTATTCTTGTAGACAATAAATTTGGTTCGAGAAAATAAAATCAAGATCGAAAAATATCGCAATAATCGTAGAATTTTATTTCGAATATTTGAGTGTTACAATCTCTATGAATCCTCTGATTCTACTTTTCAACAGTAAATAAATTCAAGAGCATTTGACCTTGATCTTGAATATGTATTTGTTGCCTCGAACGATGATCTTGTTCTTAAGCTTGAGCTTGCTTGCTTGAACTTGACCTTGATTTGTTCTTCGTTCTTGAACTTGCACTTGATTTCTTGAACTTGAACTTGAAGCCTGAAACTTGTGGAGGAATTTGCAGTGTTTGATCCACGAGCTCTTTCTTGCTTCTTGTTATAACTTCTGATGTCTTTTCTGAGTTATGCAGACCCCTATTTATAGTTGTGGAAGGGAATAGCTGTGATAAGAACAAACTCTTTCCGACCAATCAAATTAAATTGTGACATGGCTGCATTTGATTGGCCAGAACATGTCACTTGCACACGTGGCGCGATTTCATTGGCCTTTTAGCGTGACTGGACATGCCTTGTCATTTTGACACGTGGCATGGTCCTATTGGCTCTTCCGCTTGACTTGGCGCGCCACGTCATTTGACACGTGGCACCAAACTGGGCCTCTAGGAAGATAAAATCTTGGGCTTAATGAAGTGGGCTCATCACTTTAGCCCAATTAAATGGGCTAGCTCAATGGATTAAGACTTATTTATTTAATCCATATATATTGGACTTGTATAATTAGTTCAATTATAATATCCCATAATATTTATTTGGACTAGCATATTAAAATATAGTCCATATTATTTTATCGATTTAAATTCGATAAAATTTTAATACTTACAGATGCCCCCTACTTCTAGACTTGTCACATTTGTTTGACTAGGCTTGAAGTAATATTGAAGCAACATCCTTTCTTACTTTATCTCTTTTCACGTAAAACTTGGCCAATTTGTCTTAAAGTAACAATAATAATTCCAAAGCTTGAAACATTAAAGTTTCCAAACTTCAGTCAAAAACACTAGAGTTTCCAAAGTAACGATGATTGTTTTGATTATTCTATTTTGGACTTTTGCATTCTTCAAAAACAGATTTTTCTTTATATTGTCATATGCTTACAAACGTCCATCACATGCAAATAGATAAATAAAAATTCAGCCTAGCCCATAAAATATGCAAGTTAATTGAGATGTGTTTTCCACGTAGCACAATTCTGAACAACTTGTATCACTATGCCCCCACTATCCAAATATCTTTAGGAGAGAAGTCCTAAATATTTCATACGGAAGATTGCAATTCGAGTCCATGTTGACAACAACTTACTGTCTCCGCATTGGCATCCAGTCCCAATTAGAAGAATAATTCTTACAATTTGAATCCCTTTTTGGAGTTCGATTACAACCATTCCACATCGACAAAGCCACTTAACATGCTGCCTTGAGAAATCTATATAAAAGGTGCGTACTCTCCAACTTGTGAGCATCAGTTCGCAGTATTTACAAGCCACTTGAGTTTATTTTTGTGGACTTGGAAGCATTAATGCGAAGGTAATTTTTTTTTTCTCGTGCTTTCTTTTTTGTTGTCTTTTTTTTTCCTTTTTTTTGTAGGTCAAGCGAGAAAGATATGTTCTTGTTCAACAAGATGATCCACGCATGAAGAAGATAATCTTGGGGTGTGATGGGATGGGTACTCATCCCTGCCCAAATATCGGAGGGATTACTTTTATGGACTGACAATCGGAGAGATTACTCTCAAAATGGCCCAATTCTTGGAGAGATTACTGTCACGACCCAAACTGGAGGGCCATGACTAACACCCGACCATACTTGCCGAGCACTAACGTACATTTCATCTAACCTTCTTTATTATCTTTTAGGGCTGACGAGATCAATATAAATGGTAGACCTGGATCATGGACAACCAACAATAAAATATGACGGCATGAACATACATAGCCCGGGATGACCCGACAATGAAGAAACTACATATAAGGTATGAGCTACCACGCTACCATGAAAGACTATACAACAAAAACCAGCCGACAAGGCATACCAAACTTTATATGAGTCGACACTTGTCTATGAGCCTCTAAATGAACATAAGTGCTGCAACATAGCCGGAACAGGGCCCCGACATACCCATAATGTCTATAATAGAAATGCATACCAAGACCACGGCAAGTCCGGAGAAGGGATCTCGCCAATCACCGCTGAACTGGACAGCCTACTGTGGTGGGGGAGCTGCACCTGCCTATCTATCAGGACCTGCAGCACGACATGCAGCGTCCACAAACAAAAGGACGTTAGTACGAATAAAGTACTGAGTATGTAAGGCAGGGAACCATAAATACGAATGGTAATGTAAGTAGGGATAGAGAATATACAACCTGGAAAATCTGAGTACCTCTGAGGGCTACTGATATGCAATGCATGATACATATGTATGTATACATAAACTTTTAAAACATACGCCTCTGTGGGCATCATCATCATCATATCGTACCCGACCATAATAGGCTCGGTAAAAACATACCTGACCATCATAAGGCTCGGTAGAATCGTACCCGGCCACGTGGAGCTGGGTAAAACCCAACTGATCAGTGGTTGCACAATAGGTGTCGTACCTGGCCGACTATAGCGCGGCTCGGTAGAGTAAAATAGATACATAGATATAATGCATGCTCGACTCATGGAATCACATTCTAAACCTTTCGGAGTGACGTAAGGTCGGTATCCTCTGTACACATTATTAGGACCAACTCTTCATTACGAACCTTATAAGAATCAGGAAGTACCAACAACATTGATAACATAAGAATAAGAGAAGCAACATTAACATCAATCGTTCCATAAGAGGGAAAGCAATGTAAGTACTGCTAGCTTCTAAGAGTAGAGTATCTTTGGAAGCTCGTTCATTACATTATGTACAATCGGAGTCGTGCAAAAGAAGAAAAGGTATAGCCTCACATACCTTGTATATACTGCCCAAATCACAAGCTATGCAATTGTCATAACTCCTTAGTCTACAATAAGAGAAACGATACTATCGTTATCATTTAAGCGTCATAACTATTATGTATCGACCACAACCTATTTTACGTTGAAACGGACAGCACCTCCCCTATATATATGACTTCACACCATTCCAAACAATCACCAAACAGCCCAAACAACATCAATAATAAACATATTGAGCCTCCCAAAACAGTCCACGCACAACCTTATTACATCATACATACGACGACCACCGTAGTCGTGTCAAACGACCCGGAAATATTATGAATCACTATCAGCCCACAACCCTACATATATATGGTGTTCCTCCACACCATTCCACATCCAAAACTCCACAAAATAGTAGTAAAATAGGCAACCCAATAACAACACAAAACAGTCCATAAAACAGTCCGCTACAAGTGAATAACTCGAACTCACGGCTTCCGATCACCGTCCTGTGAGTTCTTACATGTATAGAACGAATTACCATGAATTAACAGCAGAGAAAAATGTATGAAATATGGTAGTAACTTACCTTACTTGTTGGATAACTGAGCCCTTCCCTTGGTTCTTCAAACTCTAGGATTTACCCTCAAATAGAACTTGAAAGAGAGGGAAAATCGATTAGGGTTTGTGTGGGATTTTTGGGGAGGAGTTGCAGGGGTTAACTTTGGTTTTGAGGGTATGAAATATGGATGAAATAACTGAGTTCATAACCCCTTAAAAGTCCTCTCTTGGCCGACATAGGTCTTTTAATTTTGTCCTATCATTTTGGCAAGTAGGTGATGCACCTACTTGTCATCTACCAATCTGCACAGGCTTGCAAAAATATGAATATCTCTATACTCTGAGATCTTATTGACAAATGGTTTAATGCGTTGGAAACTAGACTCATAGATATTTAATTTGGTGGGTAGATCACCCCGTAATTCCTTGTAAATTAGGAGAAAAGCTTAGAAACATTTAACCTAATGTTTAAGTAAAATTATGAACCTAAGTTGCGACAACGTTTGTCGACTTTTGTTTCATAACTCGTTTGACTTCAAGACTTATGATACGGATATTATATGATTCAAACACCTTAATACATGACCTTGAGTGTATTAAGAACCTCTAGGTTTACCTAAAAATACGAGTTACCACATCCTTGATTCGTTTAACTTCTAATACTTGTTAATCACCCTTGTACACCCTTGTATCACTTAAGACCAATAGGATTAACTTATTATCATCTCAAAGGTAATTCCTTCTTGAATTTATGTTAATTAATATATGGCATGAACTAACGTGTGTGGATATGGGTTGTAACACCCTTCCCCCCTTAGGAACATTCGTCCTCGAATGTAAGGGTTCATGGGGAGTTTAAATCATCGTGGATTCCGGTCAAGTTTCTCCCATAAATAGAGGACAAACTTGCAAGCGGTTAACTTAACGTATGGCCTTACAAGAGTATACAAAGCATTATGGACATGTACATTATCTGCATATCGTCATTTTGTATTAAGGAAGAGTATTCTCAAGTTATTGCTTACCTCAGCAGCTGCAACAAAGTCCACACTTCTCCGCTAACCATTCGAAATCATCCTAAGGCCCCCGGTACCTCAACCAAAAACACAAACATATCCTAATACCTTATTCAAACTTGTATCAATCTTCAAAACACCTCAAACAACATCAAATCAACCAAAACACATCGAATTCAAGCCAAATTTTCTAAAATCTTCCAAATTTCGCTTTTGTTCAAAAACCCAAACAAACCACGTCTGAATGATCTAAAATTTTGCACACATCCCAAATGACACAACGGAACTACTGCAACTCTCGAAATTCCATTCCGACCCCTATATCAAAATCTCGCCTACCAACCAAAAATCACCAAAATATCAACTTCGCCAATTCAAGCCTAAATCTACTACGAACGTCTAAAATTCATTCTGATCATGATCCTAAGTCACCAATCACCTTCCGAAACTAACCGAACCATCGGAACTCACATCCGAGCCCTCTAACACATAAGTCAACATCCGACTGACTTTTCTAACATAAACTTACTCTAAAAAGACTAAGTGTCTCAATCCTTACCAAATCCTTTCCGAACCCGATCCGACCAACCTAATACCACATAAAACGGATAAACAAAGCATAAAGAAGCAGAAATAGGGAGTGTTCTAGATTTTAAGGGAAATTGGGATGACCATCTTCCACTCATAGAATTCGCCTACAATAATAGCTACCATTCCAGTATTAAAATGGCCCCATACGAGGCACTATATGGGAGAAGATGTAGATCACCAGTTGGATGGTTCGAAGTCGGTGAAACAGAATTATATGGGCCAGATTTGATTCACCAAGCTATTGAGAAGGTGAAAGTGATACAGGAGCGATTGAGGACGGCACAAAGCAAGCAAAAATCTTATTCCGATGTCCGACGTCGTGATCTGGAGTTTGAGGTTGGTGATTGGATTTTCTTGAGGATCTCACCAATGAAGGGCATTATGCATTTTGGGAAGAAAGGTAAGCTGAGTCCAAGGTATATCGGGCCGTATAAAATTCTTCGACGGATTGGACAGGTTGCTTATGAGTTAGAATTGCCATCCGAATTGGAATATGTCCACCTGGTATTCCATGTATCTATATTGAGGAAATGTATTGGAGACCCTTCTAGAGTCGTCCCTATCAAAGATGTACAGGTTATAGAGGACCTATCATATGAAGAAGTGCCATTGGCTATATTAGATCGACAAGTCCGCAAGCTGAGAACAAAAGATGTAGTTTCCATCAAAGTATTGTGGAGGAACAAGAATATGGAAGAAATAACATGGGAAGCAGAAAAGGAGATGAAGTCTAAATACCCATACCTATTCTAGAATTAAGATAACAAGGATGTTGGTGGAACACATGATACATTGGGGACGGAACTTGTGTGAAGAGCATGTATAGAGGCGAATTGGCAGAACAATGGAAATAATGCAATGCAATCATTTTGTCGTGGATTGGAAGCACTGTATCGAGTGAGTTGATGCCAAACATTGTCTATGCTTCAAATGCGAGAAAAACCTGGAGTGATTTCCAGGAGAGGTTTGATAGATCAGATCTGACTAGAATCTATTACCTTTGGACAGCTATAACAACATTAAGACAAGGTACTGACTCTGTAACTACCTATTTCTCTAAAATTAGGGGTGACAAAATGGTTAAAGAAATCATTAAAAATGGGTTGGATAATGAACTATTTAAAAACGGGTCAAATATGGATAAGAACCATATTATCCATTTAGAAAATGGATAACCAATGAGTCTAATTTTTACATTTGTAAAGCCTCAAATTGGAGGTTCCTCAAGTTAGGCAGACTAAGAATTCTCCTAAAAGTGATCATATACAAGAAGTCATCGATAATATGGTTACCCATATTATCCGTCGGTTAACTTATTTTTTATCCGTATTAAATATGGGCTGGGTCGAATAATTTATCCATTTTTTCATTACCCATTTTCAATCCGAACCATATCCGACCCGCCCGTTTGCCACTCATATCTGATGTTTTAAGTGTCAATACCACCCAAGGGGAGGGGGAGGGGTGATTTGTGTGGTACCCAATTTTCGCTATAGAAGAACCTGGTTCTTCTAGGTGTTCTAACTACTCGTAGCATATCTTCCAGTGTCTGAATGGTACGTTCAGCCTGTCCGTCAGTCTGCGGATGAAATGCAGTGCTGAGATTCACTTGTGTGCCTAAACCCTTCTGAAAATACCTCCAAAAGTTAGCTGTAAATTGAGCTCCTCGGTCTGATATAATACCGGCACACCATGAAGCCTAACAATCTCCTTGATATACAACTTCGCATAATCTTCAGTCGTGTAAGTTGTCTTAACTGGCAGAAAATGGGCACATTTTGTAAGTCGATCAATTATCACCCAGATGGAGTCAAACTTATGATAAGAGCGAGGTAATCCAATAATGAAGTCCATATTAATCACCTCCCATTTCCAGGTCGGAATCTCTATATTCTGAAGCAATCCACCGGGTTTCTGATGTTCTATCTTTACTTGTTGACAATTGGGACACTGGGCTACAAATTCTGCAATAGACTTCTTCATGTTATCCCACCAATACTGCTCCTTGACATCATGATACATCTTTGTCAAGCCGGGATGGATAGAATATCGGGATTGATGAATCTCATTCATAATCTTCTCTCGCAACTCTGCCACATTAGGCACACATAATCGGCTCCGGTATCTCAATGCCCCATCTCTTTCGATCTCAAAATCCATACTTTTACACTGCTGAATGCTCTCTCTTAATCGTACTAAGATAGGATCTTCATATTGCCGTGCTTTTACCTTGGCTACCAAAGATGATTCTGATGTATTCTGTACAGTAACACCTCTGTCATCAGAGTCTAACAATCTGATTCTCATATTGGCTAGCTGATGAAGCTCTTTAGTCAACCCCCATCTACCTGCCTCAATATGTACTAAGCTACCCATTGATTTATGGCTGAGAGCGTCTGCCACAACATTGGCTTTACCGGGATGATACAATATCTCGACGTCGTAGTCTTTCAATAATTCAAGCCACCTACGTTGCCTCAAATTCAACTTTTTCTGCTTGAAGATGTATTGTAAACTCTTGTGATCTATGTAGACGTCAACATGGACGCCGTATAAGTAGTGCCGCCATATCTTCAAAGCATATATTACTGCAGTCAATTCTAAATCATGGGTTGGATAATTCTGTTCATGCTTCTTCAATTGTCTTGATGCATAAGCAATCACCTTCCCACGCTGCATCAATACGCACCCCAAACCTATACCTGAGACATCACAATATACCACATAACCTTCTGTTCCTTCAGGAAGAGTGAGCACTGGTGCGGATGTCAATCGATTCTTCAGCTCCTGAAAACTACGTTCACAAGTGTCAGACCACTGGAACTTGGTAGCTTTCTGTGTTAACTTAGTCAATGGTGATGATATAGAGGAAAACCCTTCCACAAACCGCCTATAATATCCTGCTAGCCCTAGGAAGCTGCGGACTTCTGATGGTGTTGTAGGTCTCGGCCAATTCTTTACTGCATCGATCTTCTAAGTGTCGATACTAATACCCGCGTTAGATATCACATGGCCAAGGAACGCTACTGAGTTCAGCCAAAATTCACATTTGGAGAGCTTAGCATATAACTTACGATCCTGAAGCGTCTGCAATACTATCCGCAAGTGGCCTGCATGTTCCGCCTCCGAACGAGAATATACTAGAATGTCATCAATGAATACAATCACGAACATATCAAGATAGGGCCTAAATATAGTATTCATGAGATCCATAGAAGCTGTTGGGGCATTTGTTAGCCCGAACGACATCACCAAGAACTCAAAGTGCCCGTATCTTGTCCGGAAGGTCATCTTTGGAATATCCTTCTCCTTAACCCTCACCTGATGATACCCTGAACGTAAATCAATCTTGGAGAAATACTTGGAACCCTGGAGTTGGTCAAACAGGTCATCAATTCTTGGAAGTGGATACTTGCTCTTTATAGTAGACTTATTCAACTGTCGATAGTCGATACACATCCGTAACGACCCGTCTTTCTTCCGCACGAACAGGACTTGTGCACCCCAAGGTGAAGTGCTAGGTCTAATGAAGCCCTTATCCAGCAAGTCCTTCAACTGCACCTTCAACTCTCGCAACTCTGCCGGGGCCATTCTGTATGGAGGGATAGAGATCGGTTGAGTGTCAGGCAACACATCAATGCTAAACTCAATCTCACTTTCAGGAGGAAGGCCTGGGAGTTCATCTGGGAAAACATCTGGGAATTCGTTGACCACGGGGATTGATTGTAAAGTAGGCGGTTTCGCCTCCGCATCCCTAACGCGAACGAAATGATAAATGTAACCTTTTAAGATCATTTTCCTTGCCTTAAGATAGGAAATAAACCTACCTTTTGGTGTAGCAATATTCCCTTTCCATTCAATGATGGGTTCACCAGGAAATTGAAACCTAACCATCTTCGTACGGCAGTCAACATTTGCATAGCATGAGGCCAACCAGTCCATTCCCATTATCACATCAAAATCAACCATTTATAACTCAAATAAATTTGCCGAGGTTTGACGACTACAAATCATCACAGTGCAACCTTTATATACCCTTCTAGCAATCACAGAATCTCCTATCGGAGTAGATACTGCAAGGGGTTTACTTATCAATTTAGGTTCAATGCCAAACTTATTAGCCACAAAGGGTGTAACATATGATAACGTAGATCCCGGATCAATCAGCGCATATACATCATAAGAAAACACAGATAAAATACCTGTAATAACATCTGGAGACGACTCGAGATCCTGTCGAACTACTAGAGCATAGGTTCGATTTTGACCACCCCTCAAACTCGGCACTGCACCTCTACCTCTACCACGACCTGTCGACTGCTGAAAACCCCGTGCTGGAGGTCGAACTGATGAGGAAGAAGCAGACACAGATCCAGTCGGCTGAGCCATACCATCACCTCCCCTGTTAGGACATCCCGCATCATATGGCCAGGTTGTCCACAAGAATAACATACATCAGAACCTCGATGGCACAGTCCAAAGTGGGCCTTACCGCAACGATCACAACGTGGTGTTGTGGGTCTCGTCTGACTAGTATCCCTGTGATGTTGCGAGCCTGATGCCTGCAAACTCTAACCTGGACCAGAATGGGTAAATCGATCATATTAAGGCCTCTGAAACTGTGGGGGAGCACTAGCTACAGGTGGCGCCGAACTCCTCGAAGACTGGGGCCTGACGCTGCCTCTGAAGTCATTAGAATACCTTGCAAATCTCGCCCTCTTATGCTAGCCCCTATCATGCTCCCTATCTGCCCTCTGCTGGCGCTTACGATCCTCTAGGGTCTAGGCATAAGCCTGAATACGGGAAATATCCATGCCCTCCACCAAGGAGGCTGTCGTGCACTCATTTATCAGATGTGGTCCCAATCCGTTCACGAACAAATGCACCCTATAACTCATCTCGGCCACCATATGGGGAGCATACCTTGCTAAAGAATCGAACTGCATACTGTACTCTCGTACACTCATATTACCTTGTCTAAGGTTCAAGAACTTATCAGCTCTAGCTCGTCGTATCTCAACTGGCAAGTAGTGACGAAGAAAGGCCTCAGAAAATTCCTTCCAAACAGCTGGAGGAGCGTTCGAACCCCTGGATCTCTCCCAACTATCATACCAGAGAACCGCTAAATCCCATAGCTGATACGAAGCCAACTCTACTGCCTCTGTATCACTAGCATGCATAACCCGAAGTGTACGATGAACCTGGTTAATAAAAGTCTGCGGGTCCTCCTTGGGGTCTGATCCGGTAAACACTGGAGGGTCTAAATTAATAAAATCACGAACTCTCGTACTAACTGGTTTCTCAGCAGCACCTGTATTCTGCCTCTGAGCCTGAGCAGCTACCAAGCTAGTCAATAACTGCAAAGCACTCCGCATATCCTGGTCTGTAGTGCCAGACGGAGGAACTGGAGGTGCTGGGTGCCTCCTAATATCCTCTGGAGGAGACGGGGTAGATGAGGTATGAGACGGCATCTCACTCTGAGCCTCACTTTGGCCTGCTCTGGCTTGGGGCACCTGACTGGTACCCTCTCCCGCAGTTGTATCAAGCTGTCTACTAATTGTTTGCTTCCTAGTCGAAGGCATCACTGAAAGAAAATAAGGTGAATATTAGAGACAAACACTTACGACTCAACTCTACGCATGATCTAGATTCAGGAAGAAGGTAACAACCCTAGATGTCATATAGCCTCCTGATTATAAATGTGGCACGCTACACATCCATAATCAAGACTTTACTAGACATGGCTCATAGATAATCCCTAGGACAGACTGGCTCTGATACCAAGTTTGTCACGACCCAAATTGGAGGGCCATGACTAACACCCGACCATACTTGTCAAGCACCAACGTACATTTCATCTAACCTTCTTTATTATCTTTTAGGGCTGACGATGTCAATATAAATGGTAGACCTGGATCATGGATAACCAGCAATAAAATATGACGTCATGAACATATATAGTCGGGGATGACCAGACAATCAAGAAACTACATATAAGGTATGAGCTACCACGCTACCATGAAAGACTATACAACAAAAACCAGCCGACAAGGCATACCAAATTATACATTAGTCGACACTTGTCTATGAGCCTCTAAATGAACATAAGTTCTGCAACATAGCCGGAACAGGGCCCCGACATACCCATAATGTCTATAACAGAAATGCATACCAAGACCACGACAAGTCCGGAGAAGGGATCTCACCAATCACCGTTGAACTAGACAGCCTACTGTGGTGGGGGAGCTGCACCTGCCTGTCCATCAGGACCTGCAGCACGACATGCAGCGTCCACAAACAAAAGAACGTCAGTACGAATAAAGTACTGAGTATGTAAGGCAGGGAACCATAAATACGAACAGTAATGTAAGCAGGGATAGAGAATATACAACCTGGAAAATCTGAGTACCTCTGAGGGCTACTGACATGCAATGCATGATACATATGTATGTATACATAAACTTTTAAAACATACGCCTCTGTGGGCATCATCATCATCATATCGTACCCGACCATAATAGGCTCGGTAAAAACATACCCGGCCATCATAAGGCTCGGTAGAATCGTACCCGGCCACGTGGAGCTCGGTAAAACCCAACTGATCAGTGGTTGCACAATAGGTGCTGTACCCGGCCGACTATAGCGCGGCTCGGTAGAGTAAAATAGATACATATATATAATGCATGCTCGACTCATGGAATCACGTTCTAAACCTTTCGGAGTGACGTAAGGTCGGTATCCTCTGTACACGTTATAGGACCAACTCTTCATTACGAACCTTATAAGAATCAGGAAGTATCAACAACATTGATAACATAAGAATAAGAGAAGCAACATTAACATCAATCGTTCCATAAGAGGGAAAGCAATGTAAGTACTGCTAGCTTCTAAGAGTAGAGTATCTTTGGGAAGTTCGTTCATTACATTATGTACAATCGGAGTCGTGCAAAAGAAGAAAAGGTATAGCCTCACATACCTTGTATATACTGCCCCAATCACAAGCTATGCAATTGTCATAACTCCTTAGTCTACAATAAGAGAAACGATACTATCGTTATCATTTAAGCGTCATAACTATTATGTATCGACCACAACCTATTTTACGTTGAAACGGACAGCACCTCCTCTATATATATGACTTCACACCATTCCAAACAATCACCAAACAACCCAAACAACATCAATAATAAACATATTGAGCCTCCCAAAACAGTCCACGCACAACCTTATTACATCATACATACGACGACCACCGTAGTCGTGTCAAATGACCCGGAAATATTACGAATCACTATCAGCCCATAACCCTACATATATATGGTGTTCCTACACACCATTCCACCTCCAAAACTCCACAAAATAGTAGTAAAACACGCAGTCCAATAGCAACACAAAACAGTCTGCTACAAGTTAATAACTCGAACTCACGGCTTCCGATCACCGTCCCGTGAGTTCTTACATGTATAGAATGAATTACCATGTATTCACAGCAGAGAAAAATGTATGAAAGATGGCATTAACTTATATTACTTGTTGGATAACTCAGACCTTCCTTTGGTTCTTCAAACTCTAGGTTTTACCTTCAAATAGAACTTGAAAGAGAGGGAAAATCGATTAGGGTTTTTTGTTGGATTTTTGGGGAGGAGTTGCAGGGGTCAACTTTGGTTTTGAGGGTCTGAAATATGGATGAAATAACTGAGTTCATAACCCCTTAAAAGTCATCTCTTGGCCGACTTAGGTCTTTTAATTTTGTCCTATCATTTTGGCAAGTAGGTGATGCACCTACTTGTCATCTACCAATCTGCGCAGGCTTGTAAAAATATGAATATCTCTATATTCCGTGATCGTATTGACAAATGGTTTAATGAGTTAGAAACTAGACTCGTAAATCTTTAATATGGTGGGTAGATCACCCCGTAATTCCTTGTAAATTAGGAGAAAAGCTTAGAAACATTTAACCTAATGTTTAAGTAAAATTATGAACCTAAGTTGTGACAACGTTTGTCGACTTTTGTTTCATAACTCGTTTGACTTCAAGACTTATGATACGGATATTATATGATTCAAACACCTTAATACATGACCTTGAGTGTATTAAGAACCTCTAGGTTTACCTGAAAATATGAGTTACCACATCCTTGATTCGTTTAAATTCTAATACTTGTTAATCACCCTTATACACCCTTGTATCACTTAAGACCAATAGGATTAACTTCTTATCATCTCAAAGGTAATTCCTTCTTGAATTTATGTTAACTAATATATGGCATGAACTAACGCGTGTGGATATGGGTTGTAACAATTACTCTCAATATGGCCCAATTCTTGGAGAGATTACTCTCAAAATGGCCCGATTCTTGGAGAGATTACTCTCAATGTGGCCCAATTCTTGGAGAGATTACTCTCAAAGTGGCCCGACTACCGGAGAGATTACTCTCAATGTGGCCCAATTCTTGGAGAGATTACTCTCAAAATGGCCCGATTCTTGGAGAGCATTTCATCCATTTAGACCTTTGTACCCATTCTAATATTCTTGATTTGAACTTTGATGACCCCTCTATTCTTTCTTTTTTTTAGCACGAAGAGATGGCAAATTTCAGGGACTATACCTCACCTTTCTCAAAACTTAGATATCTCATCATCGAGACTGAAGATGGCATAGAACAAACCAAGCTTTTGGTTCACACCTCACAAGCCAGCCGATATGCAGCTTCATGGCCTCCTCTAAGGAACTCCCTTCAAGTAGAGAACTGGACCTTGAAACACAAATCGATTTCTTAGCCATTATCCAAGATGTGGTCTCTCCAAGCGCCAATCCATCGCCATGTAAATATTTCTAGCACCCTTCCAAACTTAGGAAGTCGCATAATTCAAGGCGAAGTACATTGGAAAAACACAACAACAATCGAGGGCGAGTATCATCATATCCCAGGATATTGGGAATAGGATGAAGACGTACTTGGTGGAAGCCAACAAAATCTGAGTACAACAAAGATTTACGATGTTGTCTATGCCTCACTTTTCACTTATGATCGAAACTCGAATATTTTGCAAGCATTTTGTGAGGCTTGGTGCCCCAAGACGAACACACTTCTTACATCAGCTGGGGAGCTATCTATATCTCTTTGAGACTTACATATCCTTGGGGGTTTGCCCATTGTGGGTTCCCCATACGAAGAAGTGGTACCTAAGATAAGAGAACTCATTGGTTTGAATGAAAAACAAGTCAGATTTATTCCTCGATCTTGCGAGTATTTATTTGCCACATTTCATCATCTTAAGGAGGGTACGGGTGCTACCCAAAAGGTCTCCTTCAGCAAGCGGACAAGTTTTTGGTATAAAAAACTTTAATATATAGACCTGCCCCGTTGCGAAAGGAAAAGAAATCTGCACTCCTAAAGTTAACACATAATGTTATTCCCGAGACAACGAGGTGGTCGAGTGATCAAGAAACTATATTCTCTAAGCTTAGGGTGAGGTCTGACAAGAAAGATGATACATATGTAGCGGCATTCTTATCAATTTGGCTATGTGCCTTTGTGTTCCCCAAGGTAGAAAACTCCATTCGTCTTGAGACTTTTAAGATGGCAAGCATGATGGCAGGAGGGCGAAAGATTAGCCTTCCAGTCCCAGTTTTAGCGAGTATTTTATCATGGTTTGAATAAGATTTCGCATTCTTCCCAACTCGATCAGGTCAAAATTTCTTTTCCCATTTATTATGTTTATGGCTAGCTTGCACATTACTTCAAAACCCACTATCCACTTGCTAAGGGTCCGTCTGTCCCTTTGATGGTGGCATACTCAGGAGAAGGGGCTGCAAGGTAATTTGACAAGAAGGATGGAAGAAAACGCATCCACAATGGGGAGGATATAGTTTGGGCACCAACAATGTTAACCAATTCACGTCCTTATTATTACGTGGATAACGATGCCCCTCAAGAGTTGGAATCAAATTACTTCATGAGCTTACGTTTTAATTACCTTCCTTTGAGGTATGGTAATTCATTCATCATCGAGCCATATAGCTCGTAACGGTTTGATCGTTAATTTGGATTTTACCAGAACATCCCCGATTTTTTGGAGAACGATATATGTAACACCTCTCTAGATGAAGGAATCAGATTTTGGAGGATTTGCACACTGTATCGATCTATGTCACGTGTGGTTTTTCCCCCAGCGGGAGATCCTATGGAGAAGTCTTTCTCCACTAATTATATGTCTTGGTGGGAGAAAGCTCATGGAAAGTTTCTCGAGAATAACATACAAGCTTTGGTGGACAATGTTGGGCTAAAGTCTACAACTCCTTTAGGAGGTGAAGATCAAGGTGTTGGAAAGACGCTCTCAAAAGTTAAAAAAATATCAACTCCAATCCCAAAAGTAGCTACGCAACCTAAAAAGGAAAGCTTAAATCCTCAAAGGCAGCTTTGAAAGAAGTGGTGTGCACTTCAACAGCTATGGAGAAACACCCTCTAGTTCTTCCATTTAACACGCGTGTTCCTCAAGACACAAGCCAGAGTACCAATGAAGATCAAAATTGGAAAAGAAAACGGCCTAACCCAGTAGAGATCGTAGAGGTTCAAAGTGTTGATAGTCCCTCAAGAACGCATACAGCTTGTAACAAAGAGGTAAAATACAATCGCCTCGCTCATTCCCCCTTTTTTTAAGGAGTAGATTTACTATAAATTACTTACTTTCTTTGCCTTTTCTTTATGCAATTAAACACCATTGGGCATCCGATGGTATCCCTATGCGACAAGCCGTAAGTGAGCGATGAATCTATTGGAGGGCCTACGTGTAAAGTGAAGTCATCGTCAAAGGCATCATCTTTTCCTCATGACGAATCCCTAAAAAGACAAACTCCAAATGAGATAATTCGCATTTCACCAATGACAAATACGGCGGTATCTATATTTGAAGGAAAAGGTGTTGTTTTCAATCACAAGAAGGAATTCATTTTGGGACTTGGGGAGGATATTTGCAATAGGCTCTCCAAAACTCGTCTGGAATTGCTCTCATCTTATAGGGAGCAAATCATTGAGATTTTTGAGGATATGAAGAAGACGAATATTCTGGATTTTTCTCCATTAGAAGATTTACTGAATTCTCTTTTTGAACTTGCCGCATCATATGACCAAGAGCGATCCAATATGGCTGATAAGACGAGTGAAGATGAAAAGCTAGAGCTAATTTCCAAAGCTAAAGAGCATCTCGAATCGTTCAAACTTGAAACAAGTGAGAAAGTCAAGAAAGTTTCCTCTAGTGAAAAGAAATTAAAGAGAGTCGTGAAGAAGTTGCAGACATTACAACAAGAGAGGGAGAACCTCGAAGGTGTTATAGAAGCGACTCAAAAGGAGGTTGAAGAGATTCAGGAAAAAATTTCAACTGCCGAGACTGAGGTCTCTTCATATGACAACGTAAATTTGTTGACTGTTGATGATTCGGCCAATTTGGAGGAGAAGAAGAAGAACTTGGAGACTAGCTGTCAAGAATTGATCAACTACAAATTTTGTTTAGATTAGGCTGTTAGCATTATCTCCCCTTTTATCTTTATATTAGGTTGACCTAGTGTATATTTATTTCATCTTAGATAAGATTGCTTCTCATTTGCTTTACATTACCCGACATTTATCTTAGTTGCATAATTTTTTACTTTACGCACTTGTAACGAAAGATTCATATCTTGTCGTGGGAGAGTCTAAATAATGAACCATTTGATTTTTCGAAAATTAGATTTCAATATCTAAAATATATCCAAAATTCAGAATCAAGCACCTTCAGAATCGCCCCAGATAATATTTTGGAACCAACTTTAGATCCCACCACGTTGAAAATTTCAGATTTACGCAGTCTCACCAAAAAATTCATATCTTGGTGTAAAAATATCGAAATTGCAAACCGTTTAATTTCAAGAAAACTAGGCTTCAATAGTCGCATGTATTGGCATGCGATGAGTCGTTCTATATGCCAATAGAGCTTCTTCCATATGGTCATTCCAATCTCATTTGGATTTGGAGACAACTTTCTTTAACAAGTTGCATAGAGTCTTGTTGAATGCCTCAACTAGACCATTGGTGGAAGCATTGTACATCGAAGAGTTACATTGCTTGAAGCCAAAGAGATCACAAATCCTGTTCATCAACCTATTATCAAATGGCTTTCCATTATCCGTTATTATGTAGCGAGGAATGCCAAAGCGATAAATAATGTTTACTCGGATGAAACTTGCAACATTTTCCTTTTTACTTCCTTAAGAGCAATAGCTTCAGCCCATTTTGAGAAGTAGTCAGTTACAGCCAAGATGTATATGTGCCCACCAGAGGACTTTGGAAGTGGTCCAACAACATCCAATCCCCAAGCATCAAATGGCTAGGATGCAACAGTCGAGTGCATCACTTCAGGAGGTTGATGAATAAAATTCGCATGGAATTGACAAGCCTTGCATCTTCGAGCGTAGTCCAAGCAATCTTTTACCATCGTTGGCCAATAATATCCCATCCTTTTTATATGGAAGTGGAGCTTTGGTCCAGACTGGTGTGACCCACATACCCCAGAATGTGCCTCTTGCAAAGCTTGGAGAACTTCTTCTTCTTCTAGGCATTGCAAGAGTACTCCCTCAAACGACCTTCTGTATAGAGTATCCTTATAGTAAAGGAAGCGAGGTACACGACGACGGATTTCAGTCCTTCTCCTCGAATTTTTTGGAAGTATCCCATAGCATAAGTAGTCGATAATGGGTTGTCGCCATTATTCTTTCTCAACTTCAAAAACAGCAACAAGATGCTTGAGTTTGTTATCTTCACCTTCGACCTCATTTGGAGGTGGTACTACCCATTTTTGGCAGACGGTAACTTGCGCTTGGTCAGGAAGGGCTAATGATGAAGCTAGAGTAGCTAAAGCATCAGCCTTCTTATTTTCTTTCCTTGGTACATACTGAATATTCACATCGTTGAGCCACCCCATCAACTTTTTTGCGTAATCATGATATAGGCGTAGTTCAGGCTTCTTAACCTCGTAACTACCCAAAAGCTGATTGACCACTAACTGGGAGTCACCAAAGACTTGCAATTGCAATTACTTCATATCAATGGCCATTTCAAGCCCAAGTATTAATGCTTGATATTCAGCAACATTGTTGGAATAGAGTTGTGTCAAGGTGAAGGAGTAGGGCAAGACTTTACCTTGAGGAGTGACAAATACTATGCCAGCCCCGGCTCCCCCACGATGCGCAGCACCATCAACGTACATCTTCCATAGAGGTTGAACTTCAACGACCATTGCGTCCTCATCAATTAGTTCATCAGTTAGCTCCCAGTCATCAGGTATCGGATGATCTGCCAAAAAGTCTACCAATGCTTGTCCTTTTACAGCCTTTTGAGGTATGTACAAAATCTCGAATTGTTGAAATTGGAGGTACCATCTCACTAGTCGATCACTAAGAACAGGTTTTGACATCACTAACTTTATGGGATTTGCTTTAGAAATAAGACGGACAACATGAGCTTGAAAGTAGTGCTTCAACTTTTGAATTGAGAAGACTAGCACCAAACACAACTTTTCAATTGGCGAATAGTTCAACTCATTAGGTGTAATCATCCTGCTCAAGTAGTAAAGAGAGTTTTCTTTCCCCTCACTATTTTCTTGGGCCAACAGTGCTCCAACAGACCTTTCCTGCGCCGCAATGTATAGTATTAATGGCTTTCCTGGTATAGGAGCTGCTAAAACTGGAGGCTTCATCAAGTAGGTTTTGATACATTCGAAGGCATTGCTACAAGCTTGATCCCACTTGAAAGGAACGCCTTTCTTCATGAGGTGACTAAATGGTTGGCACCTCCCAGCCAGGTTTGATATGAATCTTCTAAGGTATGCTAGCTTTCCTTGTAGACTTTTCAATTCATGGATATAATGAGGCTCAGGCATTTTCAAAATGGCATCCACTTTGTCTTGATCAATTTCGATCCCTCGATGTCGGACAATAAAACCAAGGAACTTTCCAGAAGTAACTCCAAAGGCACATTTCAATGGATTCATCCTAAGTTGGTACCTCCTGAGCAATTCAAATACCATCCTCAAGTCTTTCATGTGGTCGCCCTTCTCTCTTGATTTCACCACCAAGTCGTCAACATAGCATTCGACATTCTTTTGGAGAAGATCGTCGAAAATATTCTGCATAGCCCTTTGATAAGTAGCACCAGCATTCTTCAAGCCAAAAGGCATTACCTTGTAGCAATAAATACCCTTGGATGTGCGAAACGTAGTAAGCTCTTCATCTTTTGGTGCCATGCAAATTTGGTTATAGCCCGACGAACCGTCCATAAAAGACATTGCCTCGTAATAAGTAGTAGCATCGATCATCAGCTCTGGAATAGGAAGCGGGAATTCATCTTTGGGACATGCATTATTGAGGTCCCTGAAGTCAACACATACTCGAATATGGCCATTCTTCTTCCTTACAGGGACAATACTTGAAACCCATGTTGTGTATTTAACTTCCCGAATAAATCCAGCTTCAATGAGTTTGTTAACTTCAGTTTCAATCAGGGGAACCAAGTTCGGCCTAAAAGGCCTTTGAGCTTGTTTAACAGGGCGAGCACCATTTTTGACTGCAAGGTGATGGACTGCTACTTTCGGGTCCAAGCCAGGCATCTCTTTGTAACTCCAAGCAAAGACATCCCTGAATTCTTTGAGTACCTCAATATAAGTGCTCTCTTCATCAGCTTCTGGTAAAGCACTTAGGTAGGAGGGTCTTGGTTCCTCATCGGTGCCAAGGTTAACTTCTTTTAAGGCATCAACTGTCGTCTTCACTCCTTCTTCAAGTTTAGGTGGAGCATCTTTCGCATCCTCATCTTCTTGAGGGTCCCCATCATTGAAGGATATGTGATAACACGGCAAAACATCCTCCAATTCTGCATTATCTCCCATTGAAGACGAAATACCATTCTCGCCTTGTACAGTGACATGATACGAAGAACCTACACTTTCTTCATCTTCGTCATGTTCCTTAGTGTAGACCACAGTGTATGGCTTTACCTTCAGTACTTCTTCACATGAAACCACCAATTTTGTTTGTCGCCTCATTCTGGAAGGAACCAAACTTTGGAAATCCTTATAGATCTCCTAAATTTTGGGTGAAGCGGGTGTTCTTATATTTCGATGATTTATCTGGAACTTATTCCCCTTCTTTAATGGACCCAATCTCTCAAATACAGAAGTTCTCACAGTTGATTTTCCAAGCCAATCAAAGATAGAAGGCCTGTTAGAAGCGGCAAATTCGTCTTCTACATTGATATAATTGCTACTGGCCCTTCTTATTGAGATGCACACTGGTGACGATTGCTTGTATCCCAGACCTTCACGTGGTTGCCTTGTTGCAGCTTCTGATGGGAGCTTCCCTAACTTTGATGGCTCATTGGGATTGTATCCAGCTTGTGCAAATAGCTTGTAAGCGTTAGGATCGAAACCTTCATCTGTTCGCTTTGTAGGGAGTGCCACATTCTACAAACGATTTTGGGCTACAAACCCTGCAAGCGGCTTTGAGGACAACTTTACTGCCTCAATTCGTTTTACCGGAAAAGTTAACTCCCTTAGCGTCTTGGTTTGGAGATTATGTGATCCGCCCTCGTCTTTCTTCCTTTTAGGGACATATTGGAGCGGGACTTACTTTCTTTCCATAAGATGCAATACCCCATTTATGAGATTTATTCACGTTGGCGGGTACCTCCTCAGTAACAGTTTTGGCTTTACCAAGAGTCACATCAACTCTTTTAGTTATGGGTTCGTCATTCTTGCTTTTCATACCATCATCAACTTTTAGCTCCTTCACAATGCGGTTCTTCAAGTAGAACTTTGTATCGGCAAAGTGTGACTCAGCCTCGGTGAATGGCTCATCATCAGCAACTATCGTCTTCTCGACTTTACCCTCGTAGTATTTTAAACATTGATGGTAGGTAGATGGAACTACTTTATTCTCATGTATCCAAGGCCTCCCAAGCAAAACATTGTATGAAGTCTTCGCGTCGATCACATGCAGCCATGCACTTGATTGCATATCTTCAATAGTGATTCCCAGCCTGATCGCGCCTATGGCTCTTTGCCCCCTTGGTTAAATCCTTGGATCATCACGTGACTTTCTGAGAGTTTATTCATGGGAATACCAAGTTCTTTCACAGTGTGGATTGGCAAAATGTTCACTGAGGATCCTTCATCAATCAAAATCCGATTTACCCTTTCATCGCGCATATAGCCAACCATGTACAATGGGCGGTTATGAGGAGTGTCACCTAGCAAAAGATCGTCATTTGTGAACCTGACCTTTTCCTCACAAGAATTAACTTCTTGAGGAGTGGACTCGATGGGCTTTTCCGAAGATGGTTCCAATGGTAGGTCATCACTCTTTTCTTCCCCTTTGTCAGCATGGCAACAAGAGGCATCAACGCCCTCATGGGAAATCTTCGTGTGGAACCAACTTGGTAAAAACTCCTCCAAGGTCACTGGATTTCGTGGCTTTTGAGAATGGTGCATCTCCACTTTTGCTTTCTTCAAATGCCTAACTAGATTATTTTTCGTTGGTCTTTTTACCATCATGTTCCTTGTTGGTTGTTCTATTGATTCTTTTCGTGGGCTCCTTTTGTGGTGCCTACAACGAGTCACCAATGTCCAACCTTCATCGTCATCAGGTTGATTGACTTCATCTTTGTCGCTCTCCAATAATTCTTCATCTTTACTTTCTTTAAAACCACATAAGTCATCCGGACTGAATGAGCCAAAGGTGATAGAGACATGGTTTGAGCTTGCTTTCTCATCTTCAAGCACGATCTTCTTTTCGCGAGCCAAATCCATAACTTTATCCTTGAAGACAAAGCACTTCTCCAGAGGGTGGCTTACAAGTCGGTGATATTTTCAGTAGTTCGGGTCATTTGTTTTCCCAGCTTCATTTGGTCGCTTCATCTCCGGAAGCTCAATGAGATTTAACTCGAGGAGTTCTTCGAAAATGGCTGGCACATCAGAATCCAGGAATGGGTACTCTTTTTCCTACATTTCTTTTAGAATCAACTTTCCACTTGGCTTGTCTTGAAAAGAAGTGGATTTCATACTCTGCTTCTTGCTCACCTTCGTCGTGAACTTCATAGGTGACGTATTGACATTTATAGCTTCTTTGCTTTCAGACTTGGGTACGAACTTGCCCCACTTCCTGACTTCTTGCTTGTCATTCACTTTGCGAGGTTCATAGATGGGTAGCCTTTCATTTCCAGCGGAGGCCATGCTCAATTCCATGTCATGGGCACGAGTTGCAAGTTCTTCAAATGTGCTAGGCTTGATACCTTGCAAGATGTAGCGCAATCCCCAATGCATGCCTTGGATGCACATCTCTATGCCTGAAGCTTCACTAAGCCTGTCTTTGCAGTTGAGGCTTGCATTCCTCCAACGATTGATAAAGTCGATAACTGGTTCCCCCTTTTGTTGACGAGTATTTGTAAGCTCTATCATACTCACCGTGCGTCTTGTGCTATAAAAGCGATTGAGAAACTCTTGCTCTAGTTTATCCAAGTTGTCGATAGATCCAGCCTCGAGGTCCGTGTACCAGTCAAAAGTATTTCCTTTTAGCGAGCGGACAAAATGCTTTATGAGTTAATCTCCATAAGTCCCAGTATTGTTGCACGTCTCCACGAAGTGCGCAATATGTTGCTTTGGGTTACCTTTACCATCAAACTGTTGAAAATTCGGAGGTTGATAGCCAGCAGGCATCTTCAACATATCGACCCTTGTAGTGTACGGCTTTGCATATGTAAGGGAGGATTTGGCAGCAACTTCATATTTGTTCTTAATGGTTTCTTCGATGAACTCCTTCAGTTGATCGATTGGAATCATCCCTTCAGATGAGACAGGGATACCCTTAGGGGATGTTGCTTGTCTTGGGGGAGAGTCACTCTCTAGAACTTCTGGGAGCTTGCCGGGTGCATGGGTAGATTCTTCTTCCATCAAGATTCCCACCCTGTCTGTTAGCTTGTCAATTCTAGCCTCTTGATTTTGCATGTATTTGGTCAAGCCAGTGATTGCTTCCGTCAAATTTGCCAACTGCTCCTCCATAGATGAAGTGTTTGTCACCATGGCTTACATGATTGTCGTGGATGACGGAGAGTAGCATGGATTTTTACACAGATTGATCCTTGACTGGCTCACGCTATGTGGTGTAAGTGGGGAGGATCCATCGCTTGAAGCATCATCATCTTCCTTCACAGCAGAGTACTTGGAGCCGGAGAGGTCAAGCAGAGCAAGAGTTTTCTTGATCTTTTCAGCAACATCGCTTCCTCCTTCAGATGCGTTTGTGGAAGATCTTGCTCCTTTTGAGGATGAAGATCCGAAAACAGGGTTGATACGGATGGCACTTGGGGTGCTTGTTGTCCTAAAGAGCTTGCTTTGCTCCTCGTAACTGGTCCAAAGCTTTCAAAGGTGACATCGAGGATGCTTTCCACATCAACATAGAACTTGGAGTTAGCAGCCTTGGTGGATGTTGATCTGGAGTTGATTTTCTTCGAAGCCATTTCAATGTTCTTGAACTTTGGTGATTGAAAAGTTGAGATGAGAGGTAGAGATTGTCCCACTGGGCGTGCCAGAATTTGTAGACAATAAATTTGGTTCGAGAAAATAAAATCAAGACCGAAAAATATCACAACAATCGTAGAATTGTATTTCGAATATTTGAGTGTTACAATCTCTATGAATCCTCTGATTCTACTTTTCAATAGTAAATAAATTCAAGGGCCTTTGAGCTTGATCTTGAATATGTATTTGTTGCCTCGAACGATGATCTTGTTCTTGAGCTTGAGCTTGATTGCTTGAACTTGACCTTGATTTGTTCTTCGTTCTTGAACTTGCACTTGATTTCTTGAACTTGAACTTGAAGCCTGAAACTTGTGGAGGAATTTGCAGTGTTTGATCCACGATCTCTTTCTTGCTTCTTGTTATAACTTCTGGTGTCTTTTCTGAGTTATGAAGACCCTTATTTATAGTTGTGGAGGGGAAGAGTTGTGATAAGAATAAACTCTTTCCGACCAATCAAATTGAAGTGTGACATGGTTGCATTTGATTGGCCAGAACATGTCACTTGCACACGTGGCGCGATTTCATTGGCCTTTTAGCGTGACTAGACATGCCTTGTTATTTTGACATGTGGCATAGTCCTATTGGCTCTTCCGCTTGACTTGGCACGCCATGTCATTTGACACGTGGCACCAAACTGGGCCTCCAGGAAGATGACATCTTGGGCTTAATGAAGTTGGCTCATCACTTTAGCCCAATTAAATGGGCTAGCCCAATGGATTAAGACTTATATATTTAATCCATATATATTGGACTTATATAACTAATTCAATTATATTAGCCCAATAATATTTATTTGGACTAGCATATTAAAATATAGTCCATATTATTTTATCGATTTAAATTCGATAAAATTTTAATGCTTACAAAGTGATTAATTGAAGTAATAATATATAGCCTTAATTTATCATGATTATAGATACATGTCAATTGACTGAATCACGTTAAATGTTTGCGTCTCTTTTGGTGTTTTTCTCTTTTGTTATCTGATTTATCGTCGTTCAAGATTTATGATGTTAGCTTCTGCATGACATCTGATTATTTCGATCATAACAACTGGTATCAAAGTCAATAGTTTGGCAGCAGAACTACAGATATGGTGAAGTGTGGCGTGGGGCTCAGCTTAGTGCCTTTATCTGTCTATGGGGTTTACAACTTTTACCTGTAGCTTTAAAGATGCATACACAACCTTTGAGCTAAGTTGAGCAAAATATTTAGTATATTGGAGAATATATATCTATCTCAAAGATAATAGAATCACTTTACAGTGAAATGAAGATGAAATATTACATGGTACAGTATAACTTCTATATACATATAGTACATAAAGAAACCTTTTACCCTATGGAACCAACTAAAATGCAACTAAAGGTGTTGGTCCATTAACAAAGGAATTGGTAACCCTGAAATAAAGTAGGTTACTTGGCAATAACAAATAAATCTATTGTTATACTTCCTATGTATATAAGTTAAACCCATAGTAAATACACTCATGATCTGTAGCATGGATTAATAGAAAATAACATGCAAAAGCATGGTAAAAACCATAACATAAATTCATAAGGATAATATGCATGTAAAGAAATCATACATCTGCTTGAGATCTGGAATGATAAACGAAATCATGTTCGTCCACCGTTTTACTGATGCATTGCTTAGCGTAGCTTTGTTTTCAATCGACCTCAAAGATGTAGATGTGAACCTTTCCGCATCCAAATCTTTCTCGGGCGTGTCAATAATGTTTCTCCGGCTCCTGTTTTGATTAGCCATGCTACTTAGCACTACATCATTATGTCTCTCATTTGGTCCTATTCTTCGTCTTAAGGACATGCAGATCAAGTTAACCTCTCGCTTTCCGAAATAGTATGTGGTTTCCAAATATTTTGATATCTCCTCATAGACAACTCTTATTTTTGCATGTGGCATCTCCATATCTATTTTGTTGATGGCACCATTGCGTGATGTCGCATGCATGGAGCTGCCAATTAAGCACGTGGTGATCACCGGTACGTGCGTGGATGGATGCCCACCTTGGTGAGAATTTTGGGTGTGTGTATAACCTGGCACCAAGGCATCCATGACCACATCGATGACGGTCGTGGTTGCCTGGTCGTGGTTGCCTGGGTGTCAGCGAGGCAGTTGTTGAACCAATAGACTAGATCCTCTTCTCTATCTCCATCTCTATCTACGGCGGACTTATCATGCGGGATACCAGTGGCTTGGTAGGCTATGGATTCAAGGGTGCCACCAACATGTGGCTTATTATCCCACATATATTTTGTTGGAGAAGAATTGAATATAAGCTTAATAGGCACGTGTGGCGAACCTAAACCATGCATTCCTAGCTACGTGTAATACCCCCACCACCCTCAACCTCCAGCAATTTCTTTTGTTCTTGGAATAATTAGTAATTTGTAAGTTAAAAGACTATATTAGTATGAAAAAGATGGGAGAATTAATTTATGTTATTAAGGGTAAATATTACTTTAGTCCTTAGGTTACTATCCCATATCTCCCATGTTTATAAAATGCGACAGGAGTACTGGTACCATCAATCTTATTATGCGGATATATTAGTTTAGAAAAATTATTTGCAACGGTAGTGTTTGAACCATCTTGTACGGATCTCTACCATTCGCAAAAATTTATGTAATATTTCAAGAAACAACCAAGTTTAACGTGTTCTTTTTTTGAAATTCTCATTGTTTAACAATCTCAATATCTCACTATTAAGTAGAATGTCAATACAATTTTATACATTTTGAATATTTTAAATTTATTTGAAGTTAAAAATGGTTTGCTCTTACCAAAAAAAAAAAAAAAGAGAAAAATACATGGTTTTTTCCAGATTCTTATCGTGTAATAGTCTTGATTTTTTACCACCAAGTAAAATGTTAATAACTTCACATATTAGAATAGTTCAAATCAATTTAAAAGTGAAAAAAGGGTATGATCCACTTGGGCCCCTCAATTTTCGGGTCTTAAATCAATTGTTTTAGTGGCTTTGGACTTGAGCCAACCTTGTTGGTTAGAATAATTTAAGTACTGGACCTCTGATTTCCATGAAGTCTATGGTAGAATAATTCAAGTATTGAACTCTGATTTCCATGAAGACTAAGAATTGTGTTTTAAATGGATGTCTTCTGATTAGCAATTGGCACAACAAGAAAAGCAGGGCAGTCTCTGCTTATTGAACATGCACGTTGATATAGACTAGGTCTGAGAAAAAACTATGTTGGCTTTTATGCTACATTAACCTCATATGGACATAGTTAATGTTTGATAAAAAAATATTAAGCTTTTTGTTAAATTAATTAATGAAGAAAATAGAGGATAAATCTTAGCCAGGGATAATTAATTCTAGATCTAAGTACATCGAATAAGGGAACAAGGTATAATCAAGCTTATAAGCTTTATAAGATATCAATGTAAATGATAGGCTTACTTTTTGACACATTATCTCGTGATGTAATGATAAAGACAGAAAAAGATGGAATGCCATCAGCGATAACGAGATCTATCTTTATTGATTCAATAAACACAATTACAGCGATTTGTCTTCACTATCTAAACCCTTTCTTGGTTTTCTTCCCTTCCTCTCTTTCTGGGAGAGGATCCCCCTTTTCCTTGTCTTCTTACCTCCTATATATATTATCAGTATTCCCTTTTGCCCAACGGTCCTTGACCAGAATGGCTTCATCCCTTGATTGTACTTCACGTAGCCTCCCTCAAATACCACGATATTTACTTCACCATACAGGCTTTTTGATGGCTCGATCTCGGCAGTGGTTGAGGTGCTCGATGTTATCACACCTTATGGGTCGATCACGGCTCAGTCGACCTCTTACCATTCTTTTTGGCACATCCACGTATGGTCAGATTTTGACCCATACAGTTAGTCCATCTGCCCGTTGGGGTCGCCTCTTGGCAAGCTCGATGGGCAGATTCTGTTGATTCAAAAATTGGGAGAAATTTGAATGCTTTATGCGGGGGCGAGAACCTCATGGCGAGGTGGCAACGTGACGCTTCAAGAATTGCGTCAGATCGTTATGTCCATTTAAATTTTGACCGTCACGTCAGTTCAGGATGTCACCAATTTTCTCTTACATCATTATGGCGCACGTTTCCCAGGTATTATGTCATTTCCCGTGCCTTTTTCGTTTTCTAACTGGTGGCTCATGGTTTTCCCGCTTAAGGCACTTGTATCCCTATAAATAAGGGGAAGCCTCTCATTTGAATGCTACGTTTCCCAACTGCTTAAGAGAGAATTCTGCAAATCTTCTCCTCTTCCCTTAATTATCTTTTTCTTTCATCATCTTCGTTTCTTTTTATCAAAGAAAAAAATGGCTAGTACTTCTTCCTACTTTGACAGAGCTGTAGGTGCTCCGGTGCTGGAGAATGACGTATCCCTGCTTGAAGAGGGAGTGGAAGTGGTGGAAGATTAGGGGTTTTCATCGGTGGATGAGGTGGTTCCCCGCCCGGGGAAGGTGAGGACCGATTTCAACAGCCCCATCGGAGATAAACCGAAACTCGTTCCTTCCATGATGGATTCTGAGGCGATCACGGCATTTAAAGCCAAATGGGGGATCCCATATCATATTGAAATAGTGTCGGCGGATAAGGATATAATGCATTTATACCGCCTGGGATACTGCACATTTTATGCGTATCCCTTTGTTATTGGGTACACGTTTCCCCTTCCTTCCTTGGTGGTGGATTTCTGCCGCTACTATGAGGTGTGCCCGATCCAACTTTCTCTCTATGCGTACAAACTCTTCCTCATGCTCATCAAGTATGCGGAGCTGGCCGACCGAGGAATCTCCCTAGGGCACATGCTACACCTCTTCGCCCCCTATTTTCTTCGGGGTACAATGATTTATATGGGTCATCGAGGGACCAAGAGTTTGGTGGTGAATATGGACGATAAGGCCAACCACCGCTTTTTGGAGATCTACTTCTATGTCCGAACAGGACATATCGTGTCGAACCTAGCAGGGTTTCCTGAGACGTGGAACTTTGCTCGCGAGTTTTCCTATTTACTTTATGCAATTTTTCTTAAGACGGTCTACGGTTTCTCCTTTTAGCGACTTCACTGAGGATTTGCTTTTATTTTGCAGCCGAGAGACTACCTCCCCAGCTAGTTACCTATATTCGCGAATAGGTGAGCGCAATTCTCCCCTACACGATGGGAATTCGTGAGTGGGCGTCTTTCTATGAGAAGTTTGGGTGTAAGCCTCTTACTGGTGAGTTGGCTCGTCGTGATTTTGCTTTGTTTTTTGCTTCGTAGTTTAACTTTGTCGTTATATGATCAAATCCCTCCTTATTAACAGGTCAGAGGGGAGTGAGAAGGATGAGGGCTCCTCCGCTCGCATTCCGTCAATCGGTGCCTTTCGCCCGGCCTGCACCGATAAATACTATAGGCCAGGGCGTAGGGAGTCTGGCTGCTCATCGAACCGCACCCGCGGTCGAAGTCATACGCTTAGAGGTTACTCCTCAACTGAAGACTCCGACCCCCACAGTCCGTTCAACGGGCGAATCTTCTCGTGTCAGTAGTGGAGAGGCCCCGTCGAAGAGAAGAAGGGTGGTATTGGAAGGGGATTCTCTAGCTGAAACACCCTCGAGGGGCGACCTTCCTTCGATAGTACCCGAAACCGACGGTGGTGCCAACTGGGACGTGGAGGTGACACCCGTTGCGAGTGTTCAAGGGGTTGTTGTGGCGGAGGGACGAAGTTCTGAGGCTGCCATTACCGTTTCGGGTGGCTTATCGACATCTCGGTGAAACTGCATCCCTTCATCGTCCATTGAGAGGGGGAAAGGTGTCATGGTTGAAGAGTATGAATCTGACTCCGACATTGACCCTGAGGACATGAGGATGTTCGAGGGGGGCTTTACCAGGACTGAGGCAAGAGCAGAAGGTCCTTCCCACATTCTTGAAGTTCCATTAGATTTCAACCTGCTACAGGACATGATGGATTTGGTGCCGCAGTTCGATCTTCTATGCTACGCCGCTGAAAATGGAGCTCTTCAAGATGTTAGCGACTCCGAATTATCACGTGGTTTGGCCGCGATGGGCCTAAGGGTGAGTTCCCTTCTGTTTTCTTTGTTCCATGACCTTTGTCTTTACTGACTCTTTTCTTCCCTCGCTCTTTTTTTTTGTAGACTTACATGCTGGAGATCGAGAGCGCTTGTAGGGCTGAGATACGGGCCGAGATTTTTCTGAAAATGGCATAGAAGTATCGGTGGTATCGTAATAGGTGTCGTGAGATGCGCGAGCAGCTTAGAGCGGGCGATGGTATTCAGTCTGTCAGGGAGGAGTTGGAGAAAAGAGATGAGGAATTGATGTGGTCTATCCGCAGATGCAGTGAGCTTGAGGAGCTACTTCACGCCAAAGACAAGGAGCTTGAGGTAGGCAAAGGGATTTCCGCTGAGTGTGAGGACCTTCAGGCAAAGGTGCTGTCTTTACGAGCTGAGCTTGAGCAAAATGCTAGTAGAGTCGACCCTCTTGGTGCCGAATGGGCGGAGAAGGTGGCCGAGCTGGAAAAGAAAGTGGCCGAATTAGAGAGAGCCGATGGTGCTCGAGTTTCGGCTTTAGCAAGGGTAGCGACACTAGAAGATACCATCCGCGTCCTCAAGTTTGAGCAGGAATCTGAGAGGGAGACGGCCACGCTGAGGTAGGCACGACTCGAGGAGCGAATCGATGAGCTTGATCAGGATGCTTCGAGCTTGGGAGACCGATTTGTGGCTCTTGAAGCTAAGAAGGCACAGTTACTAGCTCAGGCTCCCTCTCAAGAGTTTGCATCGTCTACTGTTCCTTGCCGCCTGTATGAGCTATGGGTCCATGCTGAGGCCCAACGTGATATATACAAGGGTTTGTGGGAGGCGGGGAGTGTTCCAGAGGCCGCCTTTGAAGATGCTCGGGCAAAGGAACGCGAGGCTCATATTGCTTGCGGTTACGACCCTGCGACACCGGAGGTTAGTGAGGGTGCTGAGATTAAAGATGAGCTTCCTTCAGATATTGATGATGCTGGGGAGAACGACGGTGGAGATGATGCCGAGTGAAAAAAATTCTTTGCAGCTTTTGTAGTTAGTTTTATTTTGTTGTTATTTATTTTCACCTTTTTTCTTTGGGGCTCGCCTTTGGCCTTTTATAAGGGCGGAACTGTTGTGTATGTATGTCTGAATAAGATAGTTGTTTCAACTTCGGTTATTTATCTTTTTTCTTTCTCTTTCCTTTTTTTTCTTTGAATAAGACCTTCGGATTTCCCGATAATTAGTCCCTAATTTTTAATTGGGAATTCGAACGAGGTTGGGCTTGGTTTGCCTGATCTGAGCGAGATCGGATCTCATTTCATGAGTTCGAATGAAGTCACCTTTGATTTGCAAATTCGAGCGAGGTCGACTTCTGATTTGCCAATTTGGGCGAAGTTGATTTTGACTTGTATATTCGACCGAGGTCAAACTTAGAGTTGCCAACTTGGGCGAAGTTGATTTTGACTTAATTTTGCATGGCGAGTTTCGCGATGGCAGGGGGCCAGCTCATGTGAGATTGCACTATGACCCATATGAGTTCGACGGGGTCGAACTTTTAGTTGTTGATTCGGGTTGGCAAACTTTTACTTCCACTCGGCGATTGCCGACAACCATAGGGGTATGAATTCGAGCAAGATTGAAATTGCAACCTGTTATAAGTTCGAGCGAGGTTGAACTTTCCTTTCATTTGATGATGGCCCACATCCATAACGGTGTTAATTCGAGCGAGGTGAATCATAACCCATTTGGCAATAGCCGGTGGCCGTAGGGGTGTTAATTCGAGTGAGGTCGAATCGTAACCCGTTTGGCGATGGCCGATGGCCATAGGGGTGTTAATTCAAGCGAGGTTGAATCATAACCCGTTTGGCGATGGCCGATGGTCGTAGGGATATTAATTCGAGCGAGGTCGAATTGTAACCCGTTTGGTGAAGGTCGATGGCCGTAGGGGTGTTAGTTTGAGCGAGGTCGAATCGTAACTAGTTTGGAGACGGCCGATGGTCGTAGGGGTGTTAATTTGAGCGAGGTCGGAATTGTAACCCATTGTAAGTTCGAGCGAGGTCAAATTTTCCTTTCGTTTGGCATTGGCCGATGGCCGTAAGGGTGTTAATTCGAGCGAGGTCAGAATTGTAACCCGTTGTAAGTTCAAGAGAGGTCAAATTTTCCTTTCATTTGGCGATGTCCGATGGCCGTAAGGGTGTTAATTCGAAAGAGGTCGGAATTGTAACCCATTGAGTTACTTTTATTTAACATTACTCGTCGCCATATTGTTTATGCGTGCATCGGGGTTAGTCCCGGTTTGCTTAATTTTGCTTTCATTGGAGAGCCGTGTGTCTGGGTAAGTCCCAGCCTACTTAAGTTTGTTTTCATTGGAGAATATTGTGCATTTCACGGGCCCATCGCTCAGTTCCCTGTTCTAGAGATTGTTTCATAATAGTCGACATGTGCTGAGCCATTTCTGTTATTTGTAGTGCGGTATGGCTTAGAGGGCTTTGCTCGGTCATTGCTTGCGAGATGGTATGGTACGGAACCTTTTCCTGGTGTGTTTTAGTGGCATTCATTCCTTGTTCGCGTACCTGTGAGAATGCTCGTGTTCTTGTTCTGAACCAAAGTGAGAGTGTTATAAGTTAAATCCAAATGAAATTGCATGTTACCTTGGCCTGGTAAGTCGGTGAGAGGGGGCGGCACTGTAGGGTCGTCCACTTAGCCTCAGGCTCGAATGACGGTTTTAGATTTGGCAGCGGTGTTCGGCTTCGTCGTTAGTCACGTCTAGGCCTTTCGTGGGTTGGACTTACCTTGCCCGTTGGGATATCGAGATCGAGTCCCGATCTGATCCCATCTGATTTTTTTGCAAATAATAAGGGAAACATGTCATACTTTGCTCATAAATCACATGGTGCGTGTGGGTACGAAAATAAGGTAGGATATGTCCATTATTTCAAAGAATCACACAGTAGGCTATCGTCCCTTCCTAAGGGGTGGAAGTACAGGCCGGTATATAAGGTGGATACGTCAAATGGGATTGCGGTCATGGTAAGTGCATAGTGACCATGATCCTACTTTAAACATGCATATGACATGCCAAACCTATCGTTACAGATGAGGCGTGCATTTTGCATAGACTGACCTAGATTAGTTCGGTTATCTCAAAAGCTTATCTATCACTTTTTCGAGTTGGTATTTATACCAAGATGATGAGGTTATGATAGCCTGGAAGTGATACTTGGCTGGTTTTAGATCTAAAGGAAACTAAAAATTTGGCTAAGAAATCCCCACAGACAGCGCCAAATTATTTGACCAAAAAGTATTAAATTTTTTGTTAAACTAATTAATGAAGAAAATAGAGGATAAATCTTAGCCAGAGATAATTAACTCTAGATCTAAACATATCGAATAAGGGAACAAGGTATAATCAAGCTTATAAACTTTATAAGATATCAAATGTAAATGATAGGCTTACTTTTTGACACATTATCTCGTGATGTAATGATAAAGACAGAAAAGATGGAATGACATCGGCAATGACGAGATCTATCTTTATTTATTAAATAAACACAATTACAGCGATTTGTCTTCACTATCTAAACTCTTTCTTGGTTTTCTTTCCTTCCTCTCTTTCTGGGAGATGAAGCTCCCCTTTCCTTATCTTCTTACCTCCTATATATATTATCAATATTCCCTTTTGCCCATCGTAGAGTGACTTCATCCCTTGATTGTACTTCACATCGCCTCCCTCAAATACCACGATATTTACTTCACCATACAGGCTTTTTGATGGCTCGATCTCAGCAGTGGTCGAGGTGCTCGCTGTTATCACACCTTGTGGTTACAGCCACGACTCAGTCGACCTCTTACAATTCTTTTTGGCACGTCCACGTATGGTCAGATTTTGACCCGTACAGTTAAGACAAAAGCTTGACACTTAGCGTTACGGCGTCCATCAAAAGGAGTAGGTGTTGTTGCTAATAGACTGCAAGAGTCACTTAAAATGTCATGGATCCACTAAGTTGAATGTCAGTACTCATGAGATAATTTGAAATTTATGAAACTTTGGAGTATCAGTTATTCACATTGATCACATGAACAATTAACGAGATTGTATCTACAAAGTTTGTTTTCCGTATGGCTTAAAAATAATAAAAGTTAGATATATGACTGCAATTTGGATTTCACGATGCAAAAAATACTTCTCAAAGTCAATAATGAACTCACAAGAATTTTGCAAGTGAGTTTTACAATTGGAAAGAGCAACTTTGTCGAAGATGGAGGCCAATAATCCACAGACCTCCATTGATGAGCTAGATCGAGCTTCAGAGAATATTCTAGAAACAAGAGAAATTGGGAAAAATGAAAGTTATTCATTATCTCATGTCTGAACAATGTATATACACGTGTGACTAAGAGGGGAAAATAAAATGACCACTAACTACAAAAATGCCACTATAACTAACTCAACTACTTAGCTAACTAACACAGCTATCTAGTTAACTAACTCAGCTACACACCTATAAATATTACATCAATTATTCTCAATACCCCCCCCCCCAGTTGGAGGTGAGGAAGTCACTGCCAACTTGCTGAGAAGATCAGAATGCTTGACTCCTGTAAGAGCCTTTGTTAGGATATCAACTAATTGAGCAGAGGTGGAAATATGGTGTAGCTTAACCAGCCCCTCTTGTATCTTGTTCCGGACAAAATGACAATCCACTTCAATATGTTTTGTCATCTCATGGAACACAGGAATTCTTGCAATATGAACAGCAGCTTGACTGTCACAAAATACAGTTATAGGATTAGTACACATGACTGTCAGCTCTTCTAGTAATCTTTTTATCAATACAAGCTCACCCATAACTTTTCTAATTGACCTATACTCTGCCTCAGCAAAGGATAGTGAGACAGTAGTTTGCTTTTTGACTTCCAACTAATAGGACTATCCCCAAGCAACACAATGTAACCACTCACAGATTTCTTTGAACCAGGATAGACAGCCCAATCTGAGCCACAATATGCACTCACATTATAGTCGGGGTCATTGGATAAGAAGATTCCCAAAGTAGGGTCTTTCTTCAGGTATCTAAGGATATGAACAGCTAGTTGCCTTTAGGTGAGGTTCCCTTGGTGCCTGCATAAATTGGCTCAGATGCTAGACACTATAATCTATGTCCAATCTTGTATTTATTAAGAAATTTAACTTCCTAACTAGCTTCTTGTAGTACCCTGGGTCAGGAAACAAAGTTCCTTCATCTTTTCTCAGTTTGATGGTAGAGTCAAGTAGAGAACTAACAGGAGAGTATGCCAAACAATCAACTCCTTCAGCAGGTCCATAGTGAATTTTCTTTGACAAATCATCACTCCATCACCTTTGTACAACATTTCTAGTCCCAAAAAGTAGTGTAACTTTCCAAGGTTCTTTATCCTGAATTGATTATGCAGAAAAGCTTCAATTCTGTGATTTTCTCCAAGTTGGTACCAGTTAGAATTATATCATCTACATGAACAGCCACAAAGACTGTTGAGTTCCCCAGTTTCTTATAGAACAATGAGTGATCACTATCTGAATGTTTGACCTAGAATGTAAGGATTCTGTCAATTTGTCTTAACATTGCCTGCTAGATTATTTTAGACCATATAGTGACTTCCTAAGTTTGCATACAGATTTCCAGTAGGTACCATTAAACCTTGTGGAACCTCCATTATACTTCTTCATGTAGATCCCCATGCAAAGATACATTGTTGATATCTAGTTGGTAGAGATCCCACCCTCTCTTTACTGCAATGCTGATTAGTGTTCTTACTATGGTCATTTTTACCACTGGTGAGAAAGCCTCTGTGTAATCAATTCCTGCTTCTTGTGTGTAATCCTTCACTACCAGCCTTGCTTTGAACCTTTCTACACTTCCATCTGTGTTCTATTTGATCTTGTATACCCATTTGCAGCCTATAGCTTTCTTTCCTGCAGGTAACTCAACTAGGTCCCAAGTATGGTTAGCATATAATTCTTCAAATTCCTGTGTCATTGACATTTGCCAAGCAGGATTCATAGATGCCTCCTTATAAGAAGATGGCTCATAATCATGTGAATTTTAATTAATTGCTGACTCTCAAGTTGTAAGACATTAAATGAGAATGATGTTTATTATTGCATATTGCATTAAAAGATGTGGAATTGGTGTGATAAGCAGGCTCTGTGTTGTGGTGTTGAAGAGTTGGCAAGGAATATACATAGTCTTTGAGGTGTGCTAGAGTAGTGTAGGTTCTACCTGATCTTCTGGGATTTGGAGGATTTATTTGAAGGTTGTTAGACTCAATAATTTGAGGGTTAGTGGGTTATACTTGTGTAAGTGGCTGAGAGGCAGAGTTATTGGATTGATTAGGTGTTATTGAACTAGATGAAGGTAATAGTGAACTAGATAAATGAATAGGTGCAGGTGGAGAAACAGGTGCAACAGTATCAATTACAGGTCCATCAGTGACAGAAATTGATGCATTTTCATCATACAAGCCATAATCATTTGACTCCTTAGATATAGGATGACAACAGGATGGACTGGAATTTAACAGATGCAACATTGAGGGAAAACTAGAATGTTCAAGGGAAACTACAAAAGAAAAGATATTTTCATGAAATACTACATCTCTAGATAAATGTATCCTCTTTGTGGCTAAGTCTAGGACCTTGTAACCTTTAGTACTAAAGGGATAACCTACAAAGACATGAGGTGTGGCTCTTGGTTCAAACTTGTCTCTATGGGTTTTCTGTGTACAAGGGTAGCATAAACACCCAAAACTCTTGAGTTGTGAGTATTTGGGTCTTTTATTATATAGAAGTTCATATGGGCTTTTATTGTTAAGAACAATGGATGGAAGTCTGTTTATTATGTAGGTAGCTGCTAGGATGCACTCTCCCCAGTACTTTATGGGTAGTTTGGGCTGGTAAAGGAGGGCTCTTGCTGTTTCAATTAGGTATTTGTGTTTTTTTCCACCATACCATTTTGTTGTGGTGTGTATGGAAAGTTTTCTGATGAATTATGCCCTTTTCTTGAAAGTATGTCCTATTTTCATTGTTAACAAATTCTAGGCCATTGTCAGATCTAATGATCTTAACAGGGGTGTCAAACATATTTTCAATCATGGATAGAAAGCTTTTAATATCATGAAAAGTATTACTTTTGCATCTTAGGAGGTGAGTCCAGGTTGACCTACTAAAATCATCAACCATGGTAATGAAGTATTTGTAATTATCATGTCTACCAGTACAAACTAATTTAAATGTGTATGATAGGGCCCTCACATGTCTACATGAAGTAATTCAAATATTTTGGTGGATGAAGTAGTTCTTTCAGGGAATGGCAATCTAGTCTGTCTAGCCATTGGACAGATTGAACAAACAAAAGGCTGTTTGGGTGCAAAACTGACTGGTAAAGCAGATATTTTCCTCATTTTTACAAAAGGTACATGTCCTAGACTATTGTGCCACAAATAATCAACATTATTTCCAGAAGATGCAGAACATATTGGAGAAGAATTTGCACTAAAAGGATCAATTTTATTGCATGAATGGATACTATTTATATTGTTTAATGAGTGAGGTGGATCATTTACAGTTGGTAATGAATAAGATGGATGAATTTGATCATTTTCACTACTAGCATTCTTATCAGAAATGGAAACACAAGAATGAGATTGACTAGGAATTGAAACAGTAGGTGGGCTCAAGTTTGAACGGTTGTGATACTTTGAACAAAGGAAGTACAATCCATTTCTTGCCTTACCAATCTCTAGAGGCCTCTTCATTGAAGGAGCCTGCATTAGACAAAGATACTTGTTGAAATTAACCATGCAATCATGATGCCCTGTTAAAGAGTGAATTGAAATGTGGTTGTATTTGAAACTAGGTACATACAAGACCCTAAACAAAGTTAGCTTAGGACTGAGTAAAGCATCACCAATTTCTGTCACTTTCACCTTGTGTCCATTAGGCAAGGTGACAAGGAAGGGATAAGGTAAAGTTCTAATATTGGTGAGGAAAGATTTTCTATATGTCATGTGGTTTGTAGCTCCACTATCTAATATCCAAAAATCAGCAATTGAATTTGAACATTTACACATAGTTGTTTTAGCTATCTCTTTATAAGTACAGCAAGCTAGAATACCTGCGAAGTTGACAGTTGCACTGGTGATCATGTTCGGATTCTCCTGCATTATTGATTTTGAAGTTCTCTAGCAAACTCAACAGCTGGTTGTATTGTTCCTTTGTCAGGTTCTGAAGATTCTGATTATGATTCCTGCTATCAGCATCTTCATTAATGCATAATTGCATTTCTTCACACTGACCATGTATATTTGCAGCATATCCTGTGTTCCTACCCCTTGTAAACTTGAAGTCTTGTGGAAACTCAGGTAACTTATAGCATGTTTCCTTGGTCTGCCCATGCTTCTTACGGTAATCACAATACAACTTTGATCTATTAGGGGAAATGCAGGTCTATAGGAGTTCTGTCTTGCAGTATTGCCCTGCGGATTATAGTTGGTTCTAAATTTGTTGTTTTCTGGTCCATTGACATTCAGAGAGGTGGACTCCATGACTAGGCGATTGTTTGGCCTAATTTCTCTCTACTTTTCCTCCTGGATAAGGATGGAAAAGGCTTTTGTAATACTAGGCAAGGGGTTCATCATCAGAATACTTTCCCTAACCACTGTGTAGACTTTATTGAGTCCCATTAAAATTGGATTAACCTTCAATTTTGTTCTGCCTTGTACAAATTTGCCTTGGCACCACAGGTGCATTGACATCCACATTGGGCATGCGCGTTCAAGGTATTAAGCTCCTCCCATAGCCTTTTCATTTTTGTGTAGTATCCAGTTATATCTAGGGTTCCTTGATTTAGATCTTTAATTTCCTTTTGTAATTGATAAAGTTTTGCTCTGTTTGTCTGATCATATATGTCCTCGAGCTCTTGCCATAACTCCTTTGCGTCACTCACGTACTGTAAGCCATCGGCCAAATCCTTTGAGAGCGAGTTTAGAATCCACGATGTCACCATATCATCACATCATGCCCACTGTTCATAGGTCGCCTCTCCAGCATTAGGTTTCTTACACTTTCTTGTGATAAATTCGACCTTATTCTTCACAGAGAGAGCTCTAAGAACACCTCTCCTCCAGGATCTATAGCTTGTGCCGTCAAATGTCACCGGTACCAAAATAGTTCTAGCACTTTCCCACGGATGCATGTACAGTGGATTAGTTGAATCCAAAATTGTAGTCGTGTCTTGAATTTCTTTGTCTCCAGCCATGAGGCAGAGAATGTCAAAAGTCTAAATTAATTGAAGATCGAGAGTTTGTGAATCAACGAATCTCAAAAAAAATTGTAGACTAAAAAACGTCTGAAAAACTTCTGATATGTGATTTCAAATCGGGTGAAAGAAGTAGAATAGGATGTGAGTTGAATCTGGATCGGAGATTAAGAGCTCCGCTCTAATACCATGTCGAAGATGGAGGTCAATAATCCACATACCACCATTGATGAGCTAGATCGAGCTTCAGAGAATATTCTAGAAACAAGAGGAATTGGGGAAACTGAAAGTTATTCATTATCTCATGTCTGAACAATGTATATACACGTGTGACTAAGAGGGGAAAATAAAATGACCACTAACTACAAAAATGCCACTATAACTAACTCAACTACTTAGTTGACTAACCCAGCTATCTAATTAACTAACTCAACTACACACCTATAAATATTACATCAATTATTCTCAATACCCCCCCCCCTCCCTTCAAGTTGGAGGTGAGGAAGTCATTGCCAACTTGCTGAGAAGATCAAAATACTTGACTCCTGTAAGAGCCTTTGTTAGGATGTCAGCTAATTGAGCAGAAGTAGAAGTTTCAACTCAACTGTGTCCGAAGAATTTTCCTAGGAAGCTAACTCTGCCTTGAACGTGTCTATTGTCTAATGGAAATTCAATGTTGGTGCCTTCTAAACTTGACCTGTGATTTAATTTGCTAAGCGGCTGGCACGTCGAAGTCCTAAGGAGAACTGAAGTCGTCTTCTCTTTTAATTTTTTTATATGCTAACATTAGAAATTGTATGGTTTAATTTTTACAACCACGTGAGCTTGTAATCTAAGGATGTAAGTGTCAACATCAAATGCACTCCATTTTATTTGGTAGGTTTATGAATTCTCTGATTCTTTACATTCTCCATATGAGTATTTGCATTTTCTGACTTTTTAGATACACTTTTAAGACATTATTATGTATAGAGTCCTCATAACGTCAAATTAAATTAGTTTAAAGGTGTAAAAGCAAAAACATTGCGGAATGAAGATTCTTCTCTCAACCATTATCTAGAATAACTAACACATCCATTATCTAGGAATTAGGGTTATTATCTAGATAACCGGCCCCTTCCCAATGTAACAAAGAAAACAGAGGCGGGAAAAATCTGACATCTTAAAAGAATTTTGATGTTAAAATTTTCACTCTATCAATGAATTATTTTTTCTATCGTATTTATCAATTGATACTTATTATAAAATTTTACCTATAAATTATCTGATTATATAAATATTTTTTGCACTACATACAATTTAACCTCTATTTAACTTAACTTGCTTCGGCGGAAAACACATTTTTACAAGAGCATAATCAGGAATCTCTGCCCTTTTGAGAATTGAGATTATTAGGAAAGTCGGCCTTTTGGATAATTAGGAATCTCGATAAAAGGACATAAAAAGTATAGTATATTTAATTGCATGTCACATGTAAGTTTATTAATGTGAAAGCCCTCTTTTAATAAGATTCAGGCACGATTATTAACTTATTAAATTCCATTCATCTTCGCTATTATAGAAGCTCAAACTAGATATCTATAAACATAATGAGTCAATGACTATCTAGAAGCACTCCAATAGAGAACGCTGACTTCTCTTCGAGATGAAACTTGTTTGGAATTTGCCTGGTCCTTAAAAGACTCAATCCCCCATATGTTTATTTTTAATTAATAATAATTAAAATTTTAAAGTGCAACCCAGTCAACTTTTGAATAAGAGAGGTAAATGAAAACCATCATCCCTTCTGAGGAAAATTCTCATGAAAAGCCGGGTTCTGTGTATTCAATATCGGATATCTTCCTTCCACCTTGAAAATATGCTATTCAAATTGACAAATACAAAAAATTACAAAGTGAAAAACTAAGCCAAATTTGAAATTGGATAAATCGTAATCAACTTAACCAAGTGATCCATCACATATACAAAATTAGCGACATATTGTGAATATTAAATAGTATAAAGCTGTAAGACTTGAACTCATAAGGTTATAAGAATATCAGCATTCCTAAAATTAAGAACGTACAAGTTAGAACACAAATTATTTCCGTGCGTTTTTATTAAGAGGTGTGAATGAGAAATGGAAGAGGCACCTTTTAGATTGCACCTCTCCATATCACCCTTCCTTTGTCTATAAATTTAGAGGTTTGGCCTCATTTTTCAGACATAAAATCAGATATGGAAAATCTGAAATCTTCTCCACTCTTTTCTACATTGTTGCATTATTTTCTAAACAAACATAAGTGTGAAGTGTGATTTGCTCCGTGTGTTGAGTTCGCTGAAGTTCTGTGATTTGAAGTGCCGCTATCACTGAATAGTTATTTCATTCTATCTTGGGAGGAATTAATCCGTATACCTTGGGCAACAATGAGGGGATTAAATTCCTTAAGGACACATTGTGCATTCAGTGGGCTCGGAATTATTTTACGATTTATTTATTGAACTAACGTTTGTTTGCTTCTATAATTTTCTGATTTTGAACACAGTAATACCAACAATCTTAAGGAATTTAACTATTTTTTTATGGTTGTTAGAGAGGAGAACCAGAGCGAAAATCTTTTTCTGTGATTAATGAACAAGCAATATTTTTAAAATGAGGCCGAGAGTTTCTGGCACATGTGGGGGTCGGGCCGCATGATTAATTGAGAATTACGGCGCAACCTATGTCTTAGAAAAGCAAGAATTGATGCATTGATGTTTCTCGTATACCTTTTTGTTGTATTTTGCTGGTATATGATGTGGTAAAGTTATATCAATGTTGTATGGCCATGAAATTTGACAGCAATGATCTTGGCCACCCGGTCAAAAGAATTGATCTTGCTTTAGAATGTTCTGTTTGAAGATTACCATAGCGATGTCATTTACTGCCATGTGTTGCTTTGGCATAATGAAATTACCAATTAGAAGGAAGGCATGTCAAATAGTTGCCTTAAAGAAAGAATTACTATTCCAGTAATTGTTATATGAAGGCACTGGGTAGGCGACAAATTGTTATACTTCCTGTCAAGAATGACAAATTTGGATCAATTAAAAAAAATGCAGTGGCTTTCTTTTGGTGTTCGACACAGTCGTTGCTATCGATACGGTAAGGATCACCCAATTCCATTTATACAGGGAGAAATTTAGCCAATATTCAAATGCGAGAAATTTATCTCTTTGAATTTGACAAAACAGTGCGCCTGATCATCAAAGTTCATTTTGATGAAATTAGTAGATTCTATATAAACTTAGCAACCCCTATATCAATGCGGTGACGATGGCACAAAACCGGGTTTTGTTTTTTTACTTTGCTTATTTTTAATTTCCTACCGTATGCGTTTTACAAATGCTAGGGTAAGATACTTATTATGTGATGATCTCATATTATATATTTAGAATATATGCATGAGTAGGAGTAACATGTATTTACGGGTAATTTGTTATTCCTTTGACTATATGAAAAACTATGAGTAGTTGATATAGAATTTGATAACATGCATAAATATATGTGGATGGTTATTTTCAAGGTTGTAAGACATGAATTAGGCTTACAGTAATACTTGAAGTATTCTTGAGATCATGAATATAATATATGTAAAGATGAACATATATGTGTTTGATTAGAGAAAGAGATCAAAATATTTAAAGTGTTATAATGGTTTTGTTGAAAAACCATTTGGAAAGGGAATTAAAATTCTCGTGATTTTCTAAATGGAGAATAAAATCTTCGTGATTTTCTACTCCTGCTTCGAAATCAAAATCTGCGTGATTTTTTATTCATTCGTTGAGATTAAAGTTTTCGTGACTTTCTACTCATTTGTCGGAAATTAAAGTCTAAGTGACTTTATACTCATTTTGCAGATTAAATTCTTAGTGATTTTCTACTTTAATTTATTATTCGATTTGAAGATTAAAAACTTTATCGTTTATTAAATTTGATTGTGTTACATATTACTCGGTTTGAAGATTAAATACTTCATCTTTTATTATATCCGATATTAGGTATTACTCGGTTAGAAGATTAAAAACTTCACCGTTTATTTTTGATTGTGTCAGATTGGTTTGAAGATTAAAAACTTCACCATTTATTCTGGCTCTGTTATGACACAAACAACAGTTCATGTGGTTGGCTCTACAAAGTAATAGAGGCGACGTTTGAAGAAATATGTTTGGAATATGGCATTATTCACCAAACGATTGCCCCTTACTTAGCGCAATCTAATGGAATTGCGGAAAAAAGAGTAGAACGTTAAAGGAGATGATAAAATGCCTTGTTGTAAGTTCTGGTTTACCCCAGATTTTGTGGGGAGAAGCTATTCTTACTGCTAACTGAATACTCAATTGAGTTCCCCATAGCAAAACGCAATCCATTCATATGAAAAATGAATGAAAGGAAGAAAATCCAACTTGAAATATTTTCAAGTGGGGGGGGTATTTGGGTAAAGAGTAATTTCTTAAACCCAAAAGGATAAAAATCGGATCGAAAACTGTTGATTCCGTTTTCATAAGATATGCAACAAATAGTAAGGCATATCGTTTTCTGATTCATAAATCAGAAAATTCCGACATTCATATTAATACGGTAATCAAATCAGATAATGCTGAATTCTTTGAGAATATTTATCCGTATAAAAAGAAATGTGAGTCGTCTAGTAAAATATCTAAGCAAACTCGAGAAGAAACAAAGGAAAGTACGTTGTATTAGAAAAAATCCAAGACGTAGTAAACGGCAAAGGATAACTACTTCCTTTGGACCGGATTTTCTGACATTTTTGTTGGAAAATGAGCCTCAAACGTTTAAAGAAACATTATCTTCCTCGGAAGCAAAAAATTTCAAAGAGGTAGTCAATAGTGAGATAGAATCCATATTAAGTAATCATACTTGGAAATTGATTGATCTTCTTCCAGGAAATAAATTTTTGCGTTCTACGTGGATTTTCATAAAGGAGATGAAAATTGATGGTACTATTAACAAATATAAGTTAAGATTAATTGTCAAATAATTTAGACAACGAGAAGGTCTTGATTATTTTGATACATACTCGGTGGTAACGAGGATTACATCTACTCGGGTGTTAATAGCGTTAGCCGCAGTGTATGGCCTTGAAATCCATCATATGAACTTAAAGACAACCTTCTTAAATGGAGATTTGGAGGAAAAAATTTATATGGAAAAACCTGAAGGGTTCGTGGTTCCTGAAAAAGAAAAGAAGGTGTGTCGACTTGTTAAGTTACTTTACAGACTAAGACAAACACCCAAATAATGACATGCGAGATTTGACCAAATAATATTGTCAAATAGTTTCAAAAATTAATGAGTGTAAACACGTGTTTACGTTAAGAGTACTTCAAATCATATAGTCATTATTTGATTAAATGTTGATGAAATATTTAAAATGTGGGGGCTTTTAGCTTATACATGACAAAAGCCAATGTTAGACGTAATGTCTAAATGATATAATTTTTGAACCCCATTGATATGGTAGTTGGTAAATTCATCAGTTGTTTAGTCTTAATGAAGACTAGTTGATGAAACTACTAATTCGAAAGTTGGTCACATGCCTTTCTCGAAAGATCATTTTCTTTATTGAAAATTTATATTGTTTAGATCTTTTATGAAATGATGTCACTTTGAAGGTTATGACTTTTCATAGAAAGATATGTCTGTACGTTTTTGTATGGACATGACCGTTCATGAACGAATGTATTAATATGTTGGTCTATAATGAGGTGAACCAACCGATGAACATGACCAAAATCCATTATAAGTTGGATTTGTTTCATGAATGGAGGTGCTATAATTTGCATATCATATATATGTATGAATAAACAATATACAAATGCTTGAAAATGACGGAGTGATTGATAAATGTGTTATATATTAAAAGTTTGTGGCCACAACTGATGCCAGTCACTCCAGATGTTGTTATAATATATTATTGCTACATTAAGTATAGTCAATAATCTGATATGCAATCGAAAGTCGAGATGTATTAGTCTACAACATAAGGAAGTTTGCATTGAACGTTCATGACAATGAAATGAGTATTGAAGTATTTGAAATATACTCCAAATTATGATTTGCACTACAATAAGTATCATGCGATAATAGAGGGGTATAGTAATGAGAATTAGATCTTCGGTTCAACCGATTCTAAACAGTCGATGGATAAGCGATGTCTTAGAAATCGTCCAAACAAATGTGCATTGACCGCTCTATAGTGGAGGCTGAGTTTATAGCCTTAGAAAAGGCCGTTGAAGAAGCTGAATGGCTCCGAAATTTCTTGGAAGATATTTCATTTTGGCCCAAACTTTTGGCACCTATATGTATATATTTTGACATTCAAGCGGTAATAGGCAAGGCAGGGAGCGTTATGTATAACGGAAAATCTCGTCACATTCGACGGAGACACAATATCGTTAGACAACTACTCTCTAGTTGTGTTATTACGATTGACTACGTAAAGTCAAGAGATAACGTGTCAGATCCACTTACAAAAGGCCTATCTAGAGAGGAAGTTGAAAGATCATCGAAAGGAATGGGGCTAAGGCCTAGGACAAGGCATCATGGCGGTAACTCTACCTAGCAGACTGGAGATCCCAAGAGCTAGGTTCAAAGAGATCAAACAAAGTTATGAATGACGGTTCAACATTGTCAAATAACTCAACCCATTCTCGTAATGAAGATAATGTTTAGAAATCAAGGTAAAGCATTAAGGCTTTTTGATGAGTCAATAAAGCTTAAAGCTTTTTAATGATTTGCTAAGTCTGGCAGGATATGACCAGATAGTGTGTCTATAGGATTATACGTTTAGGAATCACCTATATGATTATGAAGTGTAAGCCGCTTTAAGGGGAATGAAAGTAAAGGCCCATTCTCTAAGCACTCATGAAACCAGGAGGTGTTCATGGCTGAAACGAACACAACCGTGAGAACCAAAGACGGTTAAGGATTGATTGTGTGACTTATGGTTGTCTAGGTATATACCAAAGCTCGACGGTTCAAAGATATCAAATCTACCGATTGACCGAGTATACCCGATATAAGTTCACTACGGAAAGTTCAAAGGGAAACTTACTTATCCAGATGTGATTAATCTTTACTTGTGAATCACACAGTATTTTCATGCATGTTTTTCACATATGTCCATTCCCCATTCATGTGGGGGATTGTTGCGTTTTTATTAAGGGGTGTGAATGGGAATTGGAAGAGGCACCTTTTAGATTTCACCTCTCCATATCACCCTTCCTTTGTCTATAAATTTAGAGGCTTGGCCTCATTTTTCAGACATAAAATCATATATGGAAAATCTGAAATCTCCTCCCCTCTTTTCTATATTATTGCATTATTTTCTAAATAAACATAAGTGTCAAGTGTGATTTTCTCCGTTTGTTGAGTTCGCTGAAGTTCTGTAATTTGAAGTGCCGCTATCACAGAATAGTTATTCCGTTTTATCCTGGGAGGAATTAATCCATATACCTTGGACAACAGTGAGGGAATTAAATTCCTTAAGGACATATTGTGCATTCAGTAGGCTCGGAATTATTTTACGATTTGTTTATTGAACTAACGTTTGTTTGCTTCTATAATTTTTTGATTTTGAACACAGTAATACCAACAATTTCATCGACGTGAACTTAACCTATTATTTGCATGGGCGGAGCTAAGATGGCGGAAGAGAATTCATGTGAACTTCTTTTTATATATATATATATATATATATATATATATATATATATATATATATATATATATATATATATATATATATATATATATATATATATATATATTGAATTCCCTTGACAATGCGACATATTTGTTTTTATTTTTTTGAATATTTTTATGGGAAAGATTGGTTCCGCTACTTATTATTTGATGGCAAGGAACAAGGAACTTCTTGTTACAAATTACAACTACTATTGTTTTCTTAAAAAGTAATTATTATAACGATACGTCATGTTTACACCCTCAATAGGTGAGCAAGATACATGGATCTTTTATATTCCGTTCTATTAATTTGGTCTCTGCTCTAAAATTAGAGACATCACTATCGGAGATTTATTGTAATTTAGCTATCTTACGCTACAAGAACATATAGACGAATTTAATATTTAAAAATTACGAGCTCGAGTTCAAAATTGTAACACATTTCATTTGATTTACTAATCAAAAATATATTAGTTTTGTTATAAAACAATAAAAGAAGAAGAAGAGTATTACAGAGAAAGTAGAGAGAGAATTCTTATTGATTTATGATGAATTACAATGGAATATGAACTCTCTATTTATAGAGAAAGAATGACTTAGCCACCAAGTAAAATCCCTAAAATCTCTCTAAAATATAGACATTCATCTTAAATAAAATGCTATTTATAACACTCCCCCTTGAGTATCTATTCAACAGATAATATGCCTCGTTAAAACCTTAATTAATAAAACCTAGTGGGAAAAAATTCTAGTAAAGGAAAAAGAGTACACATATCTAACAATACGCTTTCTGGGTGCCTCGTTAAAACCCTTGCAAGGAAAACCCAGTGGGACAAAACCTTATAAGGAAAAAATAGTACAATACGTATTAACTCCCCCTGATGAGAGTATTAATTCACATCTTTGAACCTTCACATTCCAATCATGTGCATCATCTTCAAAAGATCGTTGTAGAGACTTGATAAACAAAGCAGTCATATTAACTTGAATGAATATGTTGCACCTTCAAATCATCATTCTTGAGAGATATGTAAGGTCTTCATAAAATGTTGTGGGATGGCCTTTTCAATATCTCCATAAATGTAAAAAATTTCGCTATCACATTTTCATGCTTATAGTTATGGCAAGATACATATGTGCACAAATTACACTTATCATATGGTACTTCAGAACCAAGAATTGTATATGCTTCAAGTGATTTAAATCCTTCAAGGATTGTCATATAAGTTAAGTCATATATGTCATATAATAGACTTTAATTAGATGCATATCAAGTTTTCATGTCATGCTAAACAAATAAGATATCGAAAACTGATTGCACATACCATTGACTTTATACTTTTAAGTCTTTGAACTGCATGTTCAAAACTACTTGTCTTTCATATAAAACCAATTTTATTCGAAATTGTTTCTCTAGACTTAAGATCCTCATATATATTTAGCGCTATCATAGATTTCGTGGACGAACATTTTATATCGGTTCCAACCTCCTTATTTTTCATAAAAGCATAACATAGAGATCTCTTCATTCATAAATAGAAGACAAGAAGGAGGTTTGACATCACTCGTGACACAAGAAGGTCAGCTCACCAAAGGGGGGAAGAAAGGTCAGTACTTAGAGAGGCTTTCTTTGTCTTTTGTTCTTGTCTTCTAATTTTCTAAAAATAGATAAAGAGTTTCTTACAGATTATCGAAAGATTCGTTCGAATCCGACCCAACACGAATTTTTAGCTAAAATCCTACCAGCAGACTTCCCTGTACTCAAAGTGAATTGTCTAAGTGATCTCCTTTGTTTCATTGTTTATCTCGTAATCATTCGATTCCGCCCCTAAAGCTAGCTCCTACTCCTCTTCCTTCTCCTTTAGGATATGATCCTCCTTGGTCCTTTTTACATAACACTCTCAGCCGCCCAAGAGGACTGGCTATCTTTCTCTTTATACGCAATATCTTGAAAGGCAAAGAAAAACAGCGCACGAACAGGAAAGAACGACGTTTTCCTGATCGGGTAAAGATTTCGAGATTAGAATTGAGTGAGGGCAGCGATTCCTCCATAATAGCTATGAAAAAGGGAAGTGAAATTTCACTACAAAAGGTTTTCAGGTACCTGAACCTATACTGAGATTTTATGAAGTGTTATGTCATGTGATCTCCTAGATCACCTGCCTCCTTATTATGATCAGTTTAATCATTTGCTCATCTTCTTTATCAAGAATTATTCTAATAGGAGCGTACAACAGTTGGGAATATAGTTACTTTCTCTTGGTCAGCAAATGCATTTGGCATGCAAACAATATAGTGCAGATGAATTATCTTTTTTGTGAACTTCAAGTTCATATTATCTTCGAGGATCTAGAGGTACAAATGATAATTCATTCCACGTAACTTTTTTTCAACTGTTTATCATGTCTCCCCTCATGTTAGAAAAACTAACTTGCTTCCTCAATTTTGAAAATTCATCTTTGTGCATTATGATGCTAATCAAAATATACACCGCACATCAATAATAATATTAAGATGAAATTATTTGGATCCCGGCCATAAACCATTCGTAATGGGAGAATGTAATATACTTGTGTATATAACCTATACCAAACTGATATAGATAACTTTGTTCTCATCAGTAACAATTTAGATATTAAGTGGAGGCACTCAATAAATTATTTTGCTAAACCAACTGTGATATAAATCAACTTATCAAGATAAACTTTCTTGAATAGAAAATCTGGAAATTATGCACTAAATTAAATTATTGAGCAAGTTACCTCGCAAATACCAGGTTGCGGGTTAATAATAATCGCACATGTAACCATCTCATAGATGCATCTTATGTGGTATACATGGAAAGCCCATATTCACCTTTGATATTTTCAGTATTCATGGGATTGAATCCTAATTTTAATTGGTCTATTAATTAATGAGAACAAACAACATAAGAGAATTCGTAAAGAACTTTCTAGTTCTTTAACATTTACCCAGGTGAATTCTCTTTTATTTTTACACATCATACTTAAATTAATATGGTTAAACCAATTATTCCTACTGAATAAATTATAAATATAGATAAACTTCAGGTTTACACCATGACGTGTGCAATTATGAATAAACTCCAAGTTTATTATGATATGGATTTTTATATCAATAAACTTCTACTTTATTGTGGCATTCTTTTATTTGTGTAGTACAAACTGGAAAATAAAGCGGGTAGCGTTTCACATACATATTACCCCGCTACAAGTTGTAGTAATAGAAGATATTAAATCTTTCCTTTATTTATAGTCCAATATAACCAACCGCTTTCGTGAATACTTTATAAACTTAATAAGTTTCTTTGAGACTTACTACAACACAATGCCTTATTAATAATCAATTTTATTGCTCCAAAATAGTAATAATTGGCTCTTCTAGAGCTCTCAATTAATTTGGTACTACCACATATTCATCAACATCTATATGGTGAATATATCGTTTAAAGAGAAAGTTATATCACTATGGTCATGGTCAGAATTGTATACAAGATCTGTTCCTTGTATTATTGTTGCCCTTTAATAATCATATCGCCAAAATATTTTGGCGTACAATAGGTATGTGACCAATGACATTCATGTCATAATAATGACATTATTTTCTTATTTCCCCTCAAGCCTCATTCTAGAGGTGAGTGTGGTATATTCACTACCACTAGCACATTCATATTCTTCCAAGAATGAATATGTATTCATAAATCACATGTTGTCACATTCACATTATGAATGGACCATAATCATCTATATGTACTTTACAAAATCTCATGTCAAATCAATGACAAATATTACTTTCACAAAGTGAAGGATTATTTGGAGAATCCTTATTGTTCTCATTACCACAATGATGATGATTATAATTCCGTATATTGTCACGTCCACATCCATTGATACATTCATAGTAATAATTTTGTCTTCTTTCAGACTTATCACATACTGCTATCACATTCTCTTAAAGGAATGAGAATGAAGCAAATTCAATGGGATGAGTTTTCAATTCTTTGCCCACAATCATACATAAATTTGATCATGGCAAGGCATAAAATTTTTACCACTCTGGGTGGTTATAATTTCTTTCAAACTCCATTAGAGTTACAATCAAAATTTATTGTCTTTGCTTGTATTTAAAATCAAATTATAGAATGTCAAGAATTTAAAAGAGAAAAATAACGTAAAATACTTACATTAAATCTAGAATTTAATCATGAAGGAAGTTCATGAAACAATTGACAATCATTACGCTCAATAAAGCTTCTATCCAATTGGTTAGAGTCTCGTGCTGATAACGTATTATAAAATAATAAAAGAAGAAAGTATTAAAGCCCATCTGTATAGGCTTATTTTAAGTAGTTTTTAAGTCAAAATAGCTTTTAAGCCATAAGTTAGGATTTCTAGCTTTTGGCTTTTGGCTTGTTTTTGTCATTTTAGCTTAAAAATAAGTGGTTAAAAGCAATTTTTTTTAATTTTATCCAAACCCTACAAAATGACTTAAAAGCTATTTTGGCTTAAAAGCACTTAAAATAAGTCAATCCAAACGGGCTCTTATAGAGAAAAGTAGAGAATTTTTTTTTATTGATTTGAGATGAATTACAATGGAATAAGACCTAAAATGTCTACATTTATTTTAAATAAAACTTTATTTATAACAAGTTATACTTATTTAGTAAAATTTGTAACACGTATAAGATTTGTGCCCGTAATTCACTGATTACATTGTCCTCTGCATAATTTTTCACTCAATGGAAGATTACACGCTACTCTTTGATAAATTTGAGAATGTGACTAACAAGGAAGTGTGTACGATCAAAATGTCATTATGGGATCTTTACACAAATTCCCTTCTCCTTTATTCCCCTTCCAAAGTGTTCCATAGCCTCTAACTAACGATGTACTCTTTGTCCAAAAATATATTTAAATTTAAAGAAAAAAGAAAATCAAGCAGTCAAGGTTTAGACCTTTTCTAAATTCTAAAATCTTGATTGACTGAAACATTTCATGAAACCAGAATTCCAAAGTTCCTCTTATCATTCAACATGCCTATTTTTGATTGCTAATTTTAGTAGTAGTAGTAGTAGTAATTTATTTGTGTCAGCAAGATTTAGAAGAAGGTTCCATATTTACTATTCAGCAGCCTCAGATGTGGACTACTAGAAGGTCCCATTGCTTCTATTAAGAAATTTCCTTGCCAAAATCCATAAATGCTGAACTGAAATTCCAAATCCAAAGTACCCAAGATCGTCTTCAGGCCGCATCACTATTTGACCCACAAATAATTTTCTGTTCTTTGTTATTTTTTCTTTCAATATTGTTGGATTTTAAGTGATTATGCGAAAATGGGTTCATCAGAAATGGGAAAAGATTCAAACTTTACTGATGAAGAGAGAAAATCTGAAATGGATATTATTGAGAAGAATGAGAATAGCAATAAGAAGACAAGGAGAAGAAAAAGGTCTTCTATTTTCCCTAGGTTCGCATGTATGAGATTGGATGATGAAGTTTCAGTTGTTGAGACACCTTCTGGTGAATGTAGTTTTGATGTGGAAGCTAGTCAAAATGGTCATGCTCCTCCTCCTCCTCACTTAGTTGTTATGGTTAATGGCCTTATTGGCAGGTGACTTTAAAATCTTATACTCATTTTCAACATTAATTCTTTATATATTATTGAGTTATTTCAATTGATTTATATAGCCGACTTCAACTATTTTTATAACGAGACATACATGAGCAGAACTAGGTAGAGTGAAAATGATCTTTTTCGGTTATATCATTATATGTGAGCTGTTGAATCCCCTGACATGAAGAAAAAATCAAATATAGTAGTAAAGGGGGTTCAAAACTGCTTTAGGTCATAGGTTCAAATTTCAACTGTGATATCTTAGAATTTTTTTGAATCCCCTTGTATAAATTTCTAGTTCCGCCACGGGCGAGACATAATAGTTACTTTTTGTTGTTCCTTTTTTTTTTTTCTCAATAGTTGTTATAGGTTAATCACTTGTAAATCTGGAAATGTATGTGCTGATTTTTGTTGGTAATTTTAGTTGTTGTGTTGTGATGGTGTTATATGATGAGAGATTAGTGTGTTTGGCTTTTGATGGTTTGACATCTCTGCTTGTGCAGTGCAGATGATTGGAAATATGCTGCCAAGCAATTTGTGAAGGCCTATTCACGCGATGTCATTGTTCATTGTAAGCTTCTGTTCTTGACTCAATTCCCTGCTTCTGTTTTAATTCTATTTATTTGTCCAGACGTTCGGTTGATTGAAGTGATATTGTAGCGTTAAATGTCATTACTTTGGGAACAGCAGCTACTGTTTGATCACATTTATATGTATGATTGACCAAAAAAGAAAGGCAGTCATATTTCTTCTTAGTAAGTAAGAAAAAATGAATGTTGATGCAAATAAGAGAACTGCCTCTTTTCTTCTTTTCTCGTTTCCCTGCAACTACATAACAGATTACCATATTTCTAACTCTAACAACAGGGACAAAGTCGACCGACTACATAAGCTAGTCTATAGCTTAATTTGATACTCATAGATCGACAATTTTGAAGTTGGATATTTTTTAAATGAAGAATCAACTGGTAGTATTAGAACTCCTTTTGTTTCTTCAAAGGAAAGTAAATATAGAGGTCCTTGGAGAGAATTGGATAACTTTAGCTTTTGGCATTACAATTCCAAAATTTTATTGGTTATTAGTTTCTGAAAACTAGGATGGCTTCCAATTTTGCGTTGATTTCATGTTTCCACAATCTTTATGCATCTATCTGTCAGTTAGAGCTATATGTTTCCTGTATTAATTCCAACTATTTCCTAATTAATATTCTATTTCCAGGCAGTGACTCTAATTGTTCGACCTTGACATTCGATGGTGTTGACATAATGGGGACAAGACTAGCTGAAGAGGTGTGTATTGAATCAATTTAAATTAACTCCTGTTCATCAACACAAACCGCTCCGCCACTCTCATTTTATCTGACCTACTTATGTTGTGGGAGTCAAGAACAACCATGATATTGGAAACCAAACTAGGTTAAAAATATTCTTCTTCTTTCCTTCAATGAGTTTCATTGTACCTATGCCATTGTTTCAGTCCAGTTATTATCTTTATCCTTCTTTCAGATCCTTGTTTTTGATTGACTTCTCCGCCCATATAGACCTTAATTCTGCATTGCCTACTGAAGATGTACAGTTGAAGCTATTGACCAATTCTTTTGTCTTCCAAATATTAGCTCTTGCTAACATACATACCTACCCTTGTTTGTTAGTTGCTAAGGATTTTTTCCATTTGTTGTACAATATGGGCTTTGGTATTGTATTAGGATGACATCTAAACTGATTCTTATTCTTCAGGTCTAACATGTAAGTTTGCTTATTTGCTAAGCAAGACCTACTGGAACTTAATTTTTGCTGACTTTTGCTTTTTGTACTTAATGTCAGGTATTATCTGTTATAAAGCAGCATCCACATCTACAGAAGATTTCTTTTGTTTGTCACTCCCTAGGTGGCCTGGTATCTAGATATGCAATTGCGAAGCTATATGAACAAGGATCTGCAAGAAGAGCTTGTGGAGAAGAGATGGAATGTAGTCTTAATGGTTCCACTAATTTGTGTGTGGAAGAGGTATCGAAAAGAAAAATTGCTGGGCTGGAACCCATGAACTTTATAACCTGTGCTACGCCACATCTCGGTTGTAGGGGGCACAAACAGGTAACTAGAGGCCTTTTACTCAATCCACGTTATTGATCTTCTGTTAAATTCTGATATTATGAGAAATTTGCAATTTTAAGTAAAATACACTGTTAGATAACAGGTCCTTAGCAGCTCAACCCCAACCTAGCCTCAAAAATTTAAAAGGAAAAGGAAGAGGAAAAACAATAATTGGGGCAGAGAAAGATATTCTTCCAAATGAGCTTTGACTTACACTACTAACGAGGAAATTTACCACCAAAAATGCATTATAGGTTCTCTCAGGGTAGACTTCAAAGAAGATTTTCGTTATCATGCATACTGCTTATTCAGACATTCTTTTGAGATTAAACAACTCACGAATGTCTTTGACTTTAAGTGGACAGTCACTCATCTGGAAAAAATGTTATGCAAACTCGCCTAACATGAACATGATTGCATTTTAGCTGCATCAATACTTACGCTTCTTGAAGTTTCATTGAAATTTTGTATGGTTTTGAATATTTTGGTCTAGTTTCATTTTGAAATTTCCTTATCATATAAGTGCATGGTAGTTAGTGGCATGAGTCATCAAGCATCCCAAATAACTATGTTGCTTTAGTTTCATTCTGCTTCTTGCATGTCAATACTTATTACTTATTTCCAAAACGGGGTGGGTGGGGTGCTGGGGGCAGGACAACCAACTTCTAACGTCTCTTAAAAATATTGTAGGCTCCAGCATTCTGTGGGTTATACACACTTGAAAAAGTTGCATCGAGTTCCTCATGGTTACTTGGAAGAAGTGGAAGGCATCTCTTTTTGAAAGATTGTGATGAAGGGAAACCTCCTCTTCTTCTTCGAATGGCCAGTGATTCTGAAGATCTGCCATTTATGTGAGTGATCATTAACTTCAAAATTTTAAGCAAATGTATTATATCTAACTTCTTCTTGCAGATCTGCTTTGCAGTCATTTAAGCGTCGTGTGGCCTACGCAAATACAAGTTTTGACTGTATCCTCCTGAACCTCGTCACTCTTCGTTTCCTCTTCTCTTTCTTATTTCTTTAATCTTCAGTGTATTATATATCTAGAATCAGGTGTCCATGACTTGATTCCATGATGAGATAATTCAACAGTGGGTAAGTGTTTATGCTGATAAGTGAAACCCTAATCCCATCAGTTGGCTAATTTCCCGTAATGCAAAAACCTTGACACTTGTATAGATCTTGTTGGGTGGAGTACATCATCTTTGCGGCGCAGAAATGAGCTTTCAAAGGTAAAGTTATATGACATTTGAGTTTTAGTAGCAAAAGCTTGCATCACACAACTAATACTTCTCTTTTCAGTGTCGGAACTTGAAAAAAGGGGATAAATACCCACATATTGTAAATGTAGATGAGGCAACAAGTGTTGCATCACACAACTAATACTTCTCTTTTCAGTGTCGGAACTTGAAAAAAGGGGATAAATACCCACATATTGTAAATGTTGATGAGGCAACAAGTGTTAGTAATCAAGAAGAAACACCTACTGAGGCCAAAATAAATGGACGCAAGTCTAACGAAATGGAAGGTCAGTGTCTTTTTTCTTCTTTTTATGATATTGAGGAGCAATTTTAAGTATGTTAGCCTTCACTTTCGGAAACTCATACCTTCATTATCCTAACATGGGGGGTATATGGCCATTGATTCTGCATATTAGTTGCATCTTGCGATGTATATGGTCTTCTAGTGCTTTTGTAAGAAAGTCTAAACTCAAACGCATCAAACTAGTGCCAGCTAAATGAAAAGAGAGCATGGGACTACTTCACACACTAATTCCAGTATTTTACATATAATCCCACCTTCGGACTTAAGCTACTTGTCTCAACTGTATAAACGGTAGAATTTACCACTTCCTTTAAGTAACTAGGGAATCTCAATGCACATCACATGGTTTTTCCGCTTTGAGCGTTTTTATGATTAGCTTGATCATCCTTTTCTATTGTTTACCTTTTCTTCATGGTTAACTGCTGCAGAGGCTATGATCAGAGGTTTAACAAAGTTAAGTTGGGAACGAGTTGATGTTAGCTTCAAAGGAAGTAAACAAAGATACTTTGCACACACAACAATTCAGGCACGTATTTGTTCTGTCTTGAACATACTATGAGGAGTTTCTACTTACGATGTTTCTTCATGATAAATCATCATGCATTTCACCATATACCATTCTCTTATGACCTAGGCAAATTCATTTTTCATACCTATTTACTCAGGGATTTTTGTTTCATGTTTACGTGTTTGCATTCACTTATTTATCTTGATGCTTTTGCTTCTTTTCTTTTTTCCCTGGAAAGCTCATAAAAAATCCACCTTTCTGTCATATTTTGGTATAAATCAAGATATGATCATAAATTTGCATGGGCTGATAGATGGATTGTTAAAGCATACTATAGTAATGTTAGACAATAATAAAGGTGACAGAGAACGGAAAATTAGATTTAAACGGGTAACTAGGGCTATAATCTGTCAAGGACAATACAACAAATTATGTGTCAATCCCGAGCTAGTTGGGGCATATGAATCTTCACTATCCATTTTGTTTCATTCGAACCAAAGGTCTTAACTGATCCCGAAAAGAAATCTACAGAAATCATGGTCATCAACTATTTGTTTTCAACAAACAGAAGTAAATTTGGTAGTTTTGTGATTTTCTTTCTTGAGGTTCTTCAAATCAAAGCTCTACGTTAATATGACGAGAAACAGAGAAGAGAGGAGGGGGTCAAAGAAAGAAAATATCAGTCTTTACGGAAAGTATAGTACATCAAGCGTCCTGCTTTTAGATGTATATCCCAAGCATTAGGACTATCGAGTTCTCAAGTCACACATAGATCCATTGCATTTTATCTCTGAACTTGCAAAAAACCTCCACCTTTTGTCTTGAAGTCTTTCACCTAAAAAAGTGCTGCGTTTTAGGCCAAAGATTTTTCGTTTGGTCCTGTCTTTTGTGCTTCGTTTCGCAGGAAGGTTATCTACAGTAGCAAGTCTTTTAACTTCCTTTGTTCTGCAATTTCAGGTAACGAATTATTGCTTTAATTCTGATGGAGCAGATGTTATACAACACATGATCGACAATTTTGCTGTATAGAAGTAGGGAAGTTGCTGTTTTTGAAACACCATATTGGCTGGAGGCCTGTGTAATTTACAGAGCCTGCTGCATATTGTAGAGGGATACGTGCATATGAATTCGATATATAGAGATGTTACGTCAAAGTTCAAGGTAGGTGTATCATTGTTATTAGAGCAACAACAACAACAAATTCGGTGTAATCCCATAAGTGGGGTCTGGGGAAGGTAGTGTGTATGCAAACCTTACCCCTACCTATGAAATGTAGAGGGATTGTTTCCAATAAACCCTCAGTTCAAGGAAAGATGAAAAAAAGATCATTGTTATTAGAGCATATAGAAAATTATTTGTATAGTTTTTGGGCTCCAATTTGGATATGTAGTTCATGCAGTTACCTCTCTTCAAATGTAATGATAATGTGTACTTCCTGTATTCAATATAAATAAATGATGTGATTCAAAGAATGAGAGTTAGACTTCTTCATCTTCACTTTGATTTTGGACATTGATTGTTAAAAGTACAATATTTCATTCCTTTAAAAAGTATTTAAAAGACAGCTATATACGTAACTGGTAAAGTTGTTGTCATGTGACCAGAAGGTCACGAGTTGGAGTCGTGGAAACAGCCTCCACTAGTACGGCATCACCCCATCTCCCAATTTGAAAAACAAAAATAGAGGAAAGAAAGGTCCTTTAATTGAAGTGTACGTCAATGCAAGTCCAGTTTGGCCAAGTCCAACAGTAGCAAAAAAGCTGATAATAAAGCAGGTAACCTAAAATCAGGTTCAGGTAAGATTTGGTCCCTACTTGCTGACTACTGCCCTTAATGCATGATGTACTACGCACATAAGCAGCTCAGTTTTTTTACCTGCTTTTCAAAAATCTTATTTACTGCTGGTCCGTCCTTTCCTCCTGCCAAAATAATAACTGAGACTTTTTGTTAACAAAACCAGTTACTCCTATTATTTCATTTGCAAATATAGGTGAGGCGCATGTTTTATTTTCTCTGAAATTTACCAAAGTTCCTAATTTGGGTAATAGAAAGCAGAAAAACAAATCTAATAATACCAGCCATATATGTAACACTTTACAGCTATTAATTATAACCTACAAAGACAAACCTTTGCGTGCTCAAACTAAAGCCAACTGTTCACTGTAATATGTGACCTACAGTACTGTTTTAAAGAGAGTGAGTAGTAGTTTTGTATGTCAAAAAATGATTGCTCATATCTGCCACTTTCATTATTATGGCTTTGAAAACTGAATTGCTTCTTCTCTTGGTAATTGTATTTGCCTTACATAATCTTATGATCAAAGAGTAGGTTGTCAAGATTTGCCACTTATTGTTCTTTATTGTCAATAAATAACACAGTGCAATGTCTACTACAATTTGAAGTTGAAAAATTGAGCGGCAAGTTATTTACCTAAAAGTTCAATAGCAACAACAACAACTCAGTATGATCTCACAAGTGGAGTCTGAATATGGTAGTGTATACGCAAATCTTACTTCTACCCTAGAGTTAGAGAGACTGTTTCTAAAAGATCATCGGCTCAAAAAGATGCAAAGAACTAAAAGTTCAATAGCTAACTACGCAAATTACTGATGATCAGAGAAAAAAAGTCTTGCGAGAGGAACATTATTAAGTGAAAGAAGCAAGACGGTCAATCTCTTTCAAGAGTAAGAGATGAATTTTATCTAGAAAAATTATTTTGAGCTCATAAAAAAATATAGAAAATAACTATTGTTATCATTCTTGTACCTCTTCCTATAAGAAAGTATTTGTCCACGAAATGAAAAAATTCCAAATCTTTTAGTTAAAACTTTGAAGAGTGTGACTTGTCAAAATGTGATTGAGCGTGTGATATGACCAAGTATGGTACGAAATAAAGTTGAGAATCGTAGCATCATACAACAGTTTTTGCGTGGATTTGGAGGTAACCTTTCTCATCATATTCAGGGCTCGTGCAGATTCCACCATTGCCTAAATAACACCCTATACAAACCTACTTCCCTAAAATCCTTTTCTCGGAAATTAAATACTACTACACTATTTCAAGAAACAGTAAAAAAATAAAAATAAAGACAGATCATAGAGTGATATAACGTGTTATAGTTGAATTGCTGAAAAACCAAACAAACCAAAACAGTAACAAGAGAGGGGGATGTGGGGGTGAATTTACCAATGAGAGGGGGACAAAGTGAGTGAGAATGAAAGACCATATGCTATACCAGTGAATTTACTTGTCCCTTTGTGGAAAAAGCTCTTCTTATCACCTGCCCCTCCTCTTATTTTTTATGACTGCTCAAATTCATATTTGTTCTATTAACTGTATTATTATTATTATTATTATTGTTTCTACCCTTCCTCCTCCTCCATTTTTTTGTACAACTTCTTCAGTCTTAATTTCTCTGCCAACAAAACAGTTCTTGGAATTTCTGAAGGGCTCATAATACGAGGTTTTAGGTCATTCCCTTTTCAGGGATTCTCCTCTACTTCTTTTTTTATACCATGTTCCATACTTCTATCAGTGTACTACTAAAAAGAATGTGTTTTCTCTTCTCTTCTTAAACATTATGGGATTGAGTTTTCATTCATTCTTTGAGCAGCTTTTCTCAATTATTCTCACTTTCTGGTCTTAAGATACCAAACTTCTTTGCTTTTTTACACTTTCTGAAGAAGAAAGTCCAATGGCATGTACTCAGCTTTGTGTCTTTTGCCATAGAAATCTACAGACAATCATCTTTTTACTACTTCTGTTCATTTCAAGCTTGACACATGTTAAATTCATGGCTGAAGGTAAGAGGGTCATTCCCAGTTTTACTTCAAAACTATAAAAGATTCGATCTTTTGCTTTGTGTTAGTCACGATTTCATTAAGAAAGAGAGGGTCCTAAATAAGAATTTTCAAACTTTAACCATTTTGCAGGTAGGAGAATTCTCAAGCTGCAAACTGGAATTACTCAGGTGAGTTCTTGATCCAAAATGCCTCATCTTTTTAAAGTTCAATAGGAATATTAATGAGAAATTATTGTGCATATTTGTTAAAAAAAACAGAGGAAAGATGAAGAGAAGATGTTAAAGGTGAGATCTTTAATAGGTTCAAGGCCACCAAGATGCGAAGGAAGATGTAGAAACTGTGGACCATGTGAAGCAGTTCAAGTCCCAATTGTGCCAAACCTCAAACACCAGCAATTAAGAAGCCATCAATTCAATGCATTCCCTAAATTCTTAGCATATTCAAGAGGTGATGATATCTCCAATTACAAGCCTATGTGTTGGAAATGTAAATGTGGCAACTTTATGTTTAATCCTTGACACAGCTAGCACAAGAATAGATCCTTTTTTTTGTGTGTGTATGGAGAAAATAAGTTTCTTCAAACTGTCTATATACATGAAATTTTTAAGTTAGCTAGCTTCTGTAGATTTTGCAGAATCAAGATTGGTGATTATGCACATTTTGTATATCTTAGCACTATTGTAGCACCATCTTCCCCTCCCCTTTCCTCCTTTTTTTTTTTGTTCGAATACAAAAATCTTAGATAATTAGCAGAGATTAAACAGTTCTGGATTGCCAATTGATCATCGTTTGGTTCATGTGTTAGTCAAACGACATCGTTTGGTTGCACAGGTATCTTGCAAGATTTTTTGTGTATCTCTAAAGCAAAAAAAGAGGGGTTGGTTTTCTTTCAATGGGCCTCGATTCTCTAAATTTTATGCAAACACCACTCTACTACAGTCTCCTCTGTCTATTACTACTATCATTAGTATTTAAATGAGTACTATAATTTTTGTCATTTCTATGTGATCTGTCTACTTTTATCGAGTATATTTGTCATAAATATTCATTTGAAATTTATTTATGAGTTATTCATTGCATAATTTTTTTTTATACCGTCTACAAACCTTGTGTTTTTATCATTATTATTATTTTTAAAATTTCTACTATTACTACTTGTTCCTTAATTCAACATCCTTTCTCATGTGTGTGTAAAACCCTAAAATCTGGTATAAGGAAATTTGCAATTCACAAATTTCTTTATACTTGAATGACTTTGTCTATAAACTCGATGGGTCGTTTAGTCCAGGTTAGATCCTGAATTAATTAGGCAGACTGTTGCTCATCAACAGAAGCCCAGAAATAAAAACGTTTGGGCTCAGGACCTACAATACGTTTCATCTTCAGTCTTCGCTATTACAATATTTTGTGGAAATGATACTAGGCCACCACTTTTAAGCATCTTGTTTAAAATATATTTATAATTTATACTATTTGAAAATTAGGCAGTTCGCTCAAATTTTAGGACATCATATTCTAAAGTTTGAAAATTTTATCCAGAAATTTGAATCTTGTGTCATGAATTTTAAATTAGCAATTAAGAAATTCAGAACACTTAGTCCTGAATTTCAAATTAGCAGCTCACAAATCCAGGATACTTTGTAATAACCCAGTCCGCTAGTGATATTGTCCGCTCTGGGCCTAGGCCCTCACGGGTTTAAAACGCATCACTAGGGTCTAAGGCTTGTTAATCTTAGTGGCGGATACAGGATTTTCAGTTCATGGGTGCTTAACTTTTTTTGACGTAAAATTACTACTAATACATCGTATAAGTATGCAACTATTTAAATATGGAGATAAAAAAATTAATGAGAAAACTATAGTACCTATATGAACGATGCCCCAAATATGTGATGTGTAATACAATTTACGGTTCTGGAGGAATCCTTGGTTTTTAAAAGCACATATTCTTTTCTTTCTTTGCAATGGTGAATTAGATAAAGTAACAAAAGAAAGTTAAAAAAAAAAAAGGTAAAACAAAGTTAGAACCAAAAGAATAAAAGTAGTAGTATTTGATAAACAAAAATCGCAAGAGAAAACTTAAAGAGCAAAATAGAGACCTAATAATTGGAGCAAAAGAAAGTTAGTGCTTGATAAATGGAGGAAAAAGTCTAGCTAGGAGCGTGAGATTCGGTCTCTCGACCATAGACTTTTAGAGCCCTTCAACACCCATCATAACCAAAGCACCCACCAAGCCTTTTGTTATCTAGGTGCTTGCTATTTTATTATATCCCTTTTATTAAATTCTCTATATAATTATATGTGTTCGGGGTCGAGGTTAATGGGTGCTCGAGCACCCCATTTTTATATGTTGATCTGCCCCTGGTTAATCTGACCCACCATTGGCAAGACTAACATAAGAGTGGATCTAATACCATTTGCAACAGCTCGGTTCGATTGACCGTTCTGGACCTAGGTTTAAAACGCGTTACTAGGGTCTAAGACTTGTTAATTTATATACTCAGCATTCGTCTTGTATTTTGTCGATGTAAGACTCTGTCTAAAATCTGGGTGTTACATATTTAGTCCTGAAATATGGATGAATTGACTAATTTTTAAATACACCGTAAATTTTGAATATATATTAAATAGTGGGCTTAAAAATGGCTACATGTGCACTTCGCCCCAATTTTTTCAACTAAGTTAATGCTGATACGTCTTTGTCACTTTTGTACGAGGACTAAAATTTCAAGTTTGAGTAAATTTGAAGCTAAAAATGCCAAACAAAAAAAGAAAGAGAAAAATGATGGCATATTTGGGGTGAGTCGAAACTTTTTTAATCATTTTTTGGACAAAAAACACTTCTGTACTACTTTAAAAAAAAGTTACATAAATGAGTAAACCGCAGTATAATACTGCGTTTTACTAAGATGTTGGGCTCAGCTATATTTTATTAAAGTTGTTCGCAGTATTATACTGCGTTTTAAGTAAAACACAGTATAATACTGCGAACAACTTCAATAAAATATATCCCCTTCTTCTTCCTTGGACCCCTCGGTCAAACTTTAAAAAAAAAAATTTGGGCCCCACCTGTCACCTAAAGAGCAAGGAGTGTAGGTCCCACATACAAGACAAGCTTTGGATTCCTTCTTTCGGGTGCAAAAATTCGATTTCAATCAAATTTAAAAAACTTAAATCGAGGTATTTCAATTTTGTTTATGTCGAAACTCGTATAGTACATGCAAATTTGTATTGTTTAATGTGTTTCCATGTTAATTTGTGTTATGTTTGTGTTTAAATTTGTATCTTATTTATACCCGGATTGATTTATTAGCTTTGGTACAAAAAATTGTTAAAATTTGATAAATTATTTGTATTGTTAAAAATTAATATTATTTATTTTGTTTGTTGTTCATATTTGTATTTTATGTTAGTTGTTTTTATATGTAATAGTGACCTTTTAGCGTAGTAAAATAAATAGTCTTTTAGCGTAGTAAAATATAGAGTCTTTTAGTGTAGTAAAATATAGAGCCTGTTAGTGTTGTAAAATATAGAGCCTTTTAGCGTAGTAAAATGTAGAGCCTTTTAGCGTAGAGTTTAGGTTAAGTATGTAGTAACTGCAAACTCTATCCAATTACACTTTACAAAATTAATTATTTAATTTATAACAATAAACTTACAAAAGTAACAAATTCCTATATGTTGTAAAATTAACTCAAATATCGAGCCTGGAACCCATATATAATTATTCAGTCCAATTTTAAATATAATTAATTATTTAATTTATTAAGCTAGCACACACAAATCTAAAAATGTTAAAATTGACACGCATAATAATTAAGGATAACTCGGTGCTACCGGGTCTCAAAAATCGAGTCTGGAACCCATACATAATTATTCAGTCCAATTGTAAACATAATTAATTATTTAATTTATTAAGCTAGCACACACAATTGTAAAAATGTTAAAATTGACACGAATAATAATTAAGGATAACTCGGTGCTACCGGGCCTCAAAAATTGAGCCTGGAACCCATACATAATTATTCAGTCTAATTGTAAATATAATTATTTATTTAATTTATTAAGCTAGCACACACAATTCTAAAAATATTAAAATTGACACGAATAATAATTAAGGATAACTCGGTGCTACCGGGCCTCAAATATCGAGCCTGGAACCCATACATAATTATTCAGTCCAATTTTAAACATAATTAATTATTTAATTTATTAAGCTAACAGGCACAATTCTAAAAATGTTGAAATTAACACGCATAATAATTAAGGATAACTCGGTGCTACCGGGCCTCAAATATCGAGCCTGGAACCCGTACATAATTATTCAGTCCAATTTTAAACATAATTAATTATTTAATTTATTAAGCTAACAGGCACAATTCTAAAAATGTTGAAATTAACACGCATAATAATTAAGGATAACTCGGTGCTACAGGGCCTCAAATATCGAGCCTGGAACCCGTACATAATTATTTAGTCCAATTTTAAACATAATTAATTATTTAATTTATTAAGCTTACACAATTCTAAAAATGTTGAAATTGACACGCATAATAATTAAGGATAACTCGGTGCTACCGGGCCTCAAATATCGAGCCTGGAACCCGTACATAATTATTCAGTCCAATTTTAAACATAGTTAATTATTTAATTTATTAAGCTAACACACACAATTCTAAAAATATTGAAATTAACAAGCATAATAATTAAGGATAACTCGGTGCTACCAGGCCTCAAATATCGAGCCTGGAACCCGTACATAATTATTCAGTCCAATTTTAAACATAATTAATTATTTAATTTATTAAACTAACACACACAATTCTAAAAATGTTGAAATTAACATGCATAATAATTAAGGATAAGTCGGTGCTACCGGGCCTCAAATATCGAGCCTGGAACCCGTACATAATTATTCAGTCTAATTTTAAATATAATTAATTATTTAATTTATTAAGCTAACACACACAATTCTAAAAATGTTGAAATTAACACGCATAATAATTAAGGATAACTCGGTGCTATCGGGCCTCAAATATCGAGCCTGGAACCCATACATAATTATTCAGTCCAATTTTAAACATAATTAATTATTTAATTTATTAATCTAACACACACAATTCTAAAAATGTTGAAATTAACACGCATAATAATTAAGGATAACTTGGTGCTACCGGGCCTCAAATATCGAGCCTGGAACCCGTACATAATTATTCAGTCCAATTTTAAACATAATTAATTATTTAATTTAGTAAGCTAACACACACAATTAATTTTGTTTAAATTATAGTAGACGACATGGACTTTCCTCCGACTGCGCATCCCGGACCTGCCGAGGATCAGCTACTAGTGTTGTTGGGCGACTATAGGTCTTCATTTGCATGGGAGGGACAGCTATCGATGAAGCCTCTCCGCCCCAGGAGATCTGACGATTTGTGGGAGTTCATCGGGGAGCATCCTTTCCATGCCCGCGTAGTCGCGCGCCTACAGGCTACGGGCTTCTATACGATTTTTGAGCTTGGACGGATGCAGCTTGATTGGTCTCTCATCACGGCCTTGGTAGAGCGGTGGCGACCGGAGACACACACTTTTCACTTGCCCACTGGAGAGGCCACCATCACGCTGGAGGATGTTCAGGTTTTGTACGGGCTGCGCGTAGATGGACGGGCCGTAGCACTGCCCCAGTACATTAGATCCATGACGCGTGCACAATTTTTGGATATGATGATGCATTTTACTGGTTATAGACCTCAGGGTGACGCTGGGGGCAGTCGCGTTGCTTTGTCAGCCATCAGAGATCATATGGCATTTTTGCACCCAGACATTACCGGCGAGACGGAGGATCTCCATATTGAGAGGTACACGCGGTTGGAGCAAAAGAAAGTTAGTGCTTGATAAATGGAGGAAAAAGTCTAGCTAGGAGCGTGAGATTCGGTCTCTCGACCATAGACTTTTAGAGCCCTTCAACACCCATCACAACCAAAGCACCCACCAAGCCTTTTGTTATTTAGGTGCTTGCTATTTTATTATATCCCTTTTATTAAATTCTCTATATAATTATACGTGTTCGGGGTCGAGGTTAATGGGTGCTCGAGCACCCCATTTTTTATATGTAGATCTGCCCCTGGTTAATCTGACCCACTGTAAGCACGTGATTTTTGCTCTATATGAGAATTGCTCCCAAAAAATTCAAAATAAAATGATTTTTCCTTGGTGTGTAATTTTTTGAATTTTTGTGGTATTTTTGTGTAATTATTTGTATATTTGTCTGTGCATGTTTATTTGTTAAATTAATAAAAAATACAAAAATATGTCGCATTTTGCATTAGGATTTAATTCTACAATTGTTAGTAATTAAGTTTGTTTTACAAAAATTGAAAATTACAAAAATAGGCATCTTTTGCATTTTTAGCATTTAATGTCCAATTGTACAATTTCATGCTTAATTATTACTTAATTGTGTGTTAATTCGTTATTGGGAGTTAATTTGCGCTTTTATAAATTAATTAGTTCTATATGATAGTTTAATGATTTTTAGAATTTAGTTTTAGAAAAATAAAAGAAGAAAAGAGAGCAAAAAATAAAGAAAATCGGAATTGGGCCTCTTCTTCAATTTCAAACCACAAGCCCAAATAATTGCCCAACCTTCCCCATGACCCGGTCCATCTCCACACGGGTCGACCCGATCCGCCCCAAAACCCCAATACCCAACCCCTCTTCATTTTTCATTTCTTCCAAAAAACAAAACAAAAACAAAAAAAACAAACTCAAAAAAACCCTAAAACCTAAGAAAACCATCTTCCCCCCCCCCCTCTCATTCTCTCCATCTTCTCCAAACTCCAAAACACACACAACCATGGTTGCCCACCGTTGCTTCGTCATCTTCTTCGGCACGCAGCGAACCAGTCCAAAACGAGCTTCACCTCCGGCGACTATGGCTGCCTCCCCCGCGACTGCCTCGTCGAGCTCGAACCTGAGCTAACATGGCTGCTGCTACGTCTTTTGCTTCACCACTGTCCGTCGACCTCCCATGTGTGCCTGTACTGAAACCTCTTCGCCATTCTTCAGCTCCCTCGCCAGCAACGCTACTGCTTCTTCGCTACGTCCAAAACAGACCCCATCGCTGCCATGGCAGCTCCATCGCGACCTGCTTTAGCTGCGTTGTTGCTGCCTTAGCTCCGACCAACATCCACCGCTGCTGCGTCTTCTTCAGCCCATGTTGCTGCTGCTTCTTTTCCTCCATTGATGCTGCGTCGACCAGCTGCTTCTGCTTTCTGCTTCATCGACCTCCGCCCAAACGACCACTGCCTCGAGTCGCCTGTTGTTCCTTCCACCTCGAGTCACCTGTTGCTTCGTCGTCGAGCTCGAACTCGAGCTCCCATGGCTACCTACGCTCACCTCTGTCATATCCGAGCTCCAGCCATGGACGTGGGGTTTTGTTTCGCTTGTCTCCATCCAAACGACTAGCTACTGCTGCTTCACATTTTGCTTCGTCGCCTTCAGTCCCAAAACGAGACTCAACCATCTCGTTTGGTCGAGGTTTGTCGAAACAGTCCATACATACGAGTTCGTCGTTGGTCAGTCATTGTTCGTCGTTTCGATCCGGTTAGTGTATTTTGAGTTTCACTTTTTTCCGTATTTTGTTTTGATATTCTCAAATCTAAAATTGGTAAATGTTTGATTTTTGTTTTGTTCATGTTCATTGTTTTATTAATTTTTCAGTTTGTTCATGTGAAATTGTTAGTTTAATGTTGTTAGATTCAAATTGAAGTTTAATTAATTATTTCTTCAGTTTGTTTCATGTGTTGTTATGTATTTTTCAGAAATTGTTAATGTTGTTTAAATCATTTGAATCCGTCATGTTTGTTGTTTTAAAATAGATTTAATTCATGTTCATCTTTGTTTGAAGTTCTTTTTTAATCCAGTGATTTAATGTGAGTTTATGTTTTTGGTTTTTGATTTGTTGATTTAGTTTGAATCATGTATTGTGTTGTTAATATTGTTGTTTCCTTGCTCATCCATTTTTGGTCTAAGTTAACCAGGATTGGTTCCCAATATGGCTAATTTATGCACATTAATTTGATGTTATTCAATTTGTGTTCATGTGATTTGTTGTTGAATTTGTTTAGAAATCGTGTTCATGTGATTTGTTGTTGAATTTGTTTAGAAATCGTGTTCATGTGATTTGTTGTTTGAATTTGTTTAGAAACTAGTCATATTTGCTATATTTTGGTTGGATTTGATTAGGTGAATTGGTTATAGCTGATGGGGTAGTTTGGTAAATTGCAGTACGTTCAGGGGTAAAATGGTAATTGCAATAAAGTCGGAGGGGTAGTTTGTAATTGAACATTTTGAATAGTTCTTTATGTTAAGCATGGGGGACAAAATGTAATGGGGTGGGGTTTGATACAATTGTTTAATATAATGGGGAACAAGACATAACGTAGTGGAGGGGAATATTGTAATTGTTTATGTTAGGCATGAGGGACAAGATGTAATGGGGTTGGGTTGATATAATTGTTTAATATAATGGGGGACAAACATTAAGTAGTGGGATTAAAAGGGGGATGAGTGAGAAGATAGTGGGTTTGGTAGGGGAAAATGGTTGTTTTATTAATTGATTAAAGGGTTTGGGATGAGATATAAATGAAAGGACTTGAAACAGAATAGAGAGAATAAAAAAAGAGGGACAGAATACAGAAGAGAGAGAGAAATAGAGAAAAAAGAGAGTTGTATATTAAAGAGAGAGAAAATTCTGAAAATACTAAGATTCAGAAAATAAAAAGAAAAACATTCCGGAAATTCAAAAAAAGAATAGTATACACCCGATATACAATTTAAGTATTCTAATATACGGATTCAGAAATTAAGGGTTGAACATTAATTAGTCCTTCAAATCTGAAAAAATTCCTTTGGCTTCTGTCCGTTGATTGTTGTCGTTTTTTTTTGGGATTTTCATCTTGATTTTAAAATTTGTCACTGGTTTCTCATTGCTGGTTGTTACTAGTTGTTGGGGTTGCTGTTATTGTATGCTACTGAATTTCTGCTGATCTCCCTTTTCTTTTCCTTCCAATATCAGGTACACAACTGACACGCTGATTATTGTAAACTGAAACAGGAAGCATGAATACGAAAATGAAGAGTTGAAGTTCTAAATTTATTTTAATTAAATTCTGAATTTTATTTGTATATACAAATTATTTAGCTTACAAAAATTAAAATTATGTAGCTATTTAATATATATAGTGGAACATCTGACGATAGCTTAACGGATGAACTATCTATATATATTGCTTAAAATAAATAAATGGTGTAGTAACTCCGTCTAGTTAAAAAATCAAACGAATAGGCCATTTAGGAACTTGGTAGGAATATTGTTTAGTTAAATATTATTGGTTAATTTCAGCATGTAAATAAATTAAGACATTTTCTCTTTTATTTTGTAGAGACAAATTTAATAGAGAAAAATGTAGGCATTTAGGATTGTCTTTTAAAAATAAATGAGATGAGCCTCGCCCAATAAAACGCACTAATTGTGGGGCCCTCAATAAACGTTTAATTGAATATTTAGAATTTGGGATGGACTGTTTAGTGAATTTCACCGCCTTCCCCAAAGATAATAACACGTTAGGATCTTTAGACGCGATTCAATTAAATTAATTTTCTTAAACTCGGGTGCACATTTATGTGACCCAAATCCAAATCTCATCGGAGTCAAAGTGTGTCGACGACCGCGGGTACGTTGATTGTGACGCGGTTCGAGATACATTTTCACAACGTTGCAATTCCCTGTAAAATAATAATAACAATAATTATGAAAGCGGTAAAAAGTTAAAATTTGCACATAAGTTCATATTTGTATAAAATCAGATAATCAAGCCGAATATGACAGTTGAGCGACCGTGCTAGAACCACGGAATTCGGGAATGCCTAACACCTTCTCCCGGGTTAACAGAATTCCTTATCCGGATTTCTGGTGCGCAAACTGTAATATGGAGTCATTCTTTTCCTCGATTCGGGATTAAATTGGTGACTTGGGACACCCTAAATCTCTCAAGTGGCGATTCTGAAATAAATAAATAAATGTCGTTTCGATTGTCCTTTAATTGGAAAAAACTCCTACGCCCCTCGCGGGGGCGGAAAAAGGAGGTGTGACACCCACCATTGGCAAGACTAACATAAGAGTGGATCTAATACCATTTGTAACAGCTCGGTTCGATTGACCGTTCTGGACCTAGGTTTAAAACGCGTTACTAGGGTCAAAGACTTGTTAATTTATATACTCAGCATTCGTCTTGTGTTTTGTCGATGTAAGACTCTGTCTAAAGTCTGGGTATTACATATTTAGTCCTGAAATATGAATGAATTGACTAATCTTTAAATACATCATAAATTTTGAATATATATTAAATAGTGGGCTTAAAAATGGCAACATGTGCACTTCTCCCCAATTTTTTCAACTAAGTTAATGCTGATACGTCTTTGTCACTTTTGTACGAGGACTAAAATTTCCAGTTTGAGTAAATTTGATGCTAAAAATGCCAACAAAAAAAGAAAGAGAAAAATGATGGCATATTTGGGGCAAGTCGAAACTTTTTTAATCATTTTTTGGACAAAAAACACTTTTGTACTACTTTAAAAAAAAAGTTACATAAATGAGTAAAACACAGTATTATACTGCGAATTACTTTAACGAAAATTTTGCCGTTAAAGTAATTCGCAGTATAGTACTGCGTTTTACTTAAATTTTTTTTTATAATTCGCATTAAAAAATATTTTTTGTTGTAATTCGCAGTACTATACTGCGTTTTACTAAGATGATGGGCCCAGCTATATTTTATTAAAGCTGTTCGCAGTATTATACTGCGTTTTACTTAAAACGCAGTATAATACTGCGAACAGCTTCAATAAAATATAGCCCCTTCTTCTTCCTTGGACCACTGAACCGAAGAAAACCGTTTACCTTCGATTCTGCTGGTCCCCCACCCCCCACCCCCGCATCAAACTTCAAAAAGAGCAAGTAGTGTAGGTCCCACATATAAGACAAACTTTGGATTCCTTCTTTCAGGTGCAAAAATTCGATTTCAATCAAATTTAAAAAACTTAAATCGAGGTATTTCAATTTTGTTTATGTCGAAACTCGTATAGTACATGCATATTTGTATTGTTTAATGTGTTTCCATGTTAATTTGTGTTATGTTTGTGTTTAAATTTGTATCTTATTTATACCCGGATTGATTTATTAGCTTTGGTACAAAAAATTGTTAAAATTTGATAAATTATTTGTATTGTTAAAAAATTAATATTATTTATTTTGTTTGTTGTTCATATTTGTATTTTATGTTAGTTGTTTTTATATGTAATAGTGACCTTTTAGCGTAGTAAAATAAATAGTCTTTTAGCGTAGTAAAATATAGAGCCTTTTAGTGTAGTAAAATATAGAGCCTGTTAGTGTTGTAAAATATAGAGCATTTTAGCGTAGTAAAATGTAGAGCCTTTTAACGTAGAGTTTATGTAGGTTAAGTATGTAGTAACTGCAAACTCTATCCAATTACACTTTACAAATTAATTATTTAATTTAAAACAATAAACTTACAAAAGTAACAAATTCCTATATGTTGTAAAATTAACTCAAATATCGAGCCTGGAACCCATACATAATTATTCAGTCCATTAAATATAATTAATTATTTAATTTATTAAGCTAGCACACACAAATCTAAAAATGTTAAAATTGACACGCATAATAATTAAGGATAACTCGGTGCTACCGGGCCTAAAAAATCGAGCCTGGAACCCATACATAATTATTCAGTCCAATTGTAAACATAATTAATTATTTAATTTATTAAGCTAGCACACACAATTGTAAAAATGTTAAAATTGACACGAATAATAATTAAGGATAACTCGGTGCTACCGGGCCTCAAAAAATGAGTCTGGAACCCATACATAATTATTCAGTCTAATTGTAAATATAATTAATTATTTAATTTATTAAGCTAGCACACACAATTCTAAAAATATTAAAATTGACACGAATAATAATTAAGGATAACTCGATGCTACCGGGCCTCAAATATCGAGCCTGGAACTCATACATAATTAATCAGTCCAATTTTAAACATAATTAATTATTTAATTTATTAAGCTAACGCACACAATTCTAAATATGTTGAAATTGACACGCATAAGTCATGCAATGCCTTGTCAACCGGACCTCAAATATCGAGCTTGGAACCCGTACATAATTATTCAATCTAATTTTAAACATAATTAATTATTTAATTTATTAAGCTAACAGGCACAATTCTAAAAATGTTGAAATTAACACGCATAATAATTAAGGATAACTCGGTGCTACCAGACCTCAAATATCGAGCCTGGAACCCGTACATAATTATTTAGTCCAAATTTAAATATAATTAATTATTTAATTTATTAAGCTAACACACACAATTTTAAAAATGTTGAAATTGACAAGCATAATAATTAAGGATAACTCAGTGCTACCGGGCCTCAAATATCGAGCCTGGAAAACGTACATAATTATTTAGTCCAATTTTAAACATAATTAATTTTTTAATTTATTAAGCTAACACACACAATTCTAAAAATATTGAAATTAACACGCATAATAATTAAGGATAACTCGGTGCTACCGGGCCTCAAATATCGAGCCTAGAACCCATACATAATTATTCAGTCCAATTGTAAACATAATTAATTATTTAATTTATTAAGCTAGTACATACAATTGTAAAAATGTTAAAATTGACACGAATAATAATTAAGGATAACTCGGTGCTACCGGGCCTAAAAAATGAGTTTGGAACCCATACATAATTATTCAGTCTAATTGTAAATATAATTAATTATTTAATTTATTAAGCTATCATACACAATTCTAAAAATATTAAAATTGACACGAATAATAATTAAGGATAACTCGGTGCTACCGGGCCTCAAATATCGAGTCTGAAACCCATACATAATTATTCAGTCCAATTTTAAACATAATTAATTATTCAATTTATTAAGCTAACACACACAATTCTAAAAATGATGAAATTAACATGCATAATAATTAAGGATAACTCGGTGCTACCTGGCCTTAAATATCGAGCCTGGAACCCGTACATAATTATTCATTCCAATTTTAAACATAATTAATTATTTAATTTATTAAGCTAACACATACAATTTTAAAAATGTTGAAATTAACACGCATAATAATTAAGGATAAGTCGGTGCTACCGGGCCTCAAATATCGAGCCTGGAACCCGTACATAATTATTCAGTCTAATTTTAAACATAATTAATTATTTAATTTATTAAGCTAACACACACAATTCTAAAAATGTTGAAATTAACACGCATAATAATTAAGGATAACTCGGTGCTACCGGGCCTCAAATATCGAGCCTGGAACCCATACATAATTAATCAGTCCAATTTTAAACATAATTAATTATTTAATTTATTAAGCTAACACACACAATTCTAAAAATGTTAAAATTAACACGCATAATAATTAAGGATAACTCGGTGCTACCGGGCCTCAAATATCAAGCCTGGAACCCGTACATAATTATTCAGTCCAATTTTAAACATAATTAATTATTTAATTTATTAAGCTAACACACACAATTAATTTTGTTTAAATTATAGTAGACGACATGGACTTTCCTCCGCCTGCGCATCCCGGACCTGCCGAGGATCAGCTACTAGTGTTGCAGGGCGACCATAGGTCCTCATTTGTATGGGAGGGACAGCTATCGTTGCAGCCTCTCCGCCCCATGAGACCTGACGATTTGTGAAAGTTCATCGGGGAGCATCCTTTCCATGCCCGCGTAGTCGCGCGCCTATAGGCTACGGGCTTCTATACGATTTTTGAGCTTGGACGGATGCAGCTTGATTGGTCTCTCATCACGGCCTTGGTAGAGCGGTGGCGACCGAAGACGCACACTTTTCACTTGCCCACTGGAGAGGCCACCATCACGCTGGAGGATGTTCAGGTTTTGTACGGGCTGCGCGTAGATGGACGGGCCGTAGCACTGCCCCAGTACATTAGATCCATGACGCGTGCACAATTTTTGGATATGATGATGCATTTTACTGGTTATAGACCTCAGGGTGACGCTGGGGGCAGTCGCGTTGCTTTGTCAGCCATCAGAGATCATATGGCATTTCTGCACCCAGACATTACCGGCGAGACGGAAGATCTCCATATTGAGAGGTACACGCGGTTGGCGCTGCTCCTGCTTTTCGGGTGTGTCTTGTTCCCAAACACTTCGGGGAGTAAAGTGAGTATGCGCTTTCTCCATCATCTTCAGGAGTTGGATGGTTTACCCCAGTATAGTTGGGGTGCTGCTGTTCTCGCATACCTGTATAGGAGCATGTGCCGGGCGAGCATGGGCCCAGCGGTGGACATATGTGGTTTTCTGCCCCTCCTACAGGTGACAACATTTTCGAATACTCTGTTCATTTCTCCGAATTCTATATGGTCGAAATGACTCATAAATTTTACATCAACCTTTTATCTTAGGTTTGGGCCTGGCAGCGGATCATGCCGTTGCAGCCACCTCTACCAGCACTTGCGCCTGGTGAGGCTTATCCGTTTCTCCCTCTAGCTTCTAGGTGGATTCTCTGGCGTGGGAACTACCGAGGGACCGATGCTCATCATAATCTCCCCCTTATCAGGGATGTGCTAGATATGCTGGTGGACGGACAGGTAGATATGTACCTACACTTACTTATTTAAATTGAGTTGTGTTGCGCATACTCACTTTTATGTTATCATTTGGCAGTTCATCTGGACGCCATACATCGACGAGTTGGTAGCTCAGCTACCCTTTTATTGCTCAGTTGATTGAATGCTTTGGAGCACCTCCGTCCCGATGATCTTATTCTATATGGTTGAGTATCATTCCACAGAGCGTGTGTTTTGCCAGTTTCACCGTCCCCAGCCTATACCGAGGGATCCTGGATGGGTGGCTATACACTATCAACGGGATGACCGTGCCAGGCTGGACGATATATATATGGGATGGCTAGAGCAGCAGGTCCTTATTTGGGTGGAGCACCGAGCTGACCATATTCTGCCAGCACCTACATTTACCAAGGAGGCCACTATTCATATGTATGCATCATGTTACCGCCGTCACACCCGACTGATTATCAGGAACCCCATTCATATACTTGGCGAGCGCTACAGACCATACGCCGGGAGATACGAGGCACTGGTATGTTTTTTGGCTTATTAATATCGTATAATTGTGATATTGCGTTATTTAATTAATATTTTAAATATTTCACAGGCTATTGGGCATCATCACCTCTACCAGTTGGGACAGGAGATGCAGCAACATACCGACATCCCTGCAGTCGTTGACTATGGCCGGCGGGTGGCACAGTTGGCTCGTCGGACCCTGTTTCAGGCGAGAGATGTCGCGAGGTTGGACCACGAGGCTCAGTATCAGAGGACTACCATCGGGGTAGGGGTGTCCCACGAGGCAGGGGTAGGGCACGAGGGAGGTTGCCCCACAAGGTCGCGGGGGACGGCGAGGAGGTTGTCCCCAGCAAGGGGGCGTTGAGGCACCTGTCGACCCACCTGTTGAGGGACATGATGAGGACTTTGGAGTTGTGGCGCTTGGAGATGATCAGCCGGGTTATATACCTCGGGAAGATGAGCCTTCCAGCAGCATGCCTTCGTACAACCTTCAGTTATCTCTGCCAACATCGCAGGTCACCCCGTCAAGAGCATTGTCGATCACGGGTACATTCGACGGGGATATAGACCAGTACTTTGCATGCCCATCTACCGCAGTTGAGGATCGGCCAACCCTGGACGTGGATGGCGGGCGCAGGTTGAGTTTTGCCTCATCCCTGGCGGTTGATGCGGATCTATCACAGGCACAAGTATGTTTGTATTATTTTAAAATTTCAATTTGTTTTTTTTCCTTAATGAGCTACCATTAATTAATTTTTAACTTTCTTATGAAGGCATCGTCCCAGCCTCCATTCGATCACGGGTACATTCGGACTCTGCTCACGCCTCCATTCAACAACAGTCCCGGGGTTAAAGTGTTGCAGTGCGGCCATGTACCTGGGCAGATTTGAAAAAGACTTATCCCAGTCGCCATAAATAAGTTCAAAGGCACGTTTGCGACCGAGATATGCCTTTCTTTTGGTTATAGTACAACCATACTCCTAGTGGACGGCTGTAATACACTATTTAATCTTGAACCTAACGGACACTTCCAAATATGGAATCAAGACAAGAGAAATCAAGTCCACATCCAAGTTGAAGTGATTCTCTTTGTATGTGTCCATTTCACATCTGTGCTCGCTAATAAATTTACCCACTTTCCACAAACCTGATTTCTTCTTGGTGGCACGCAACATCCAGTGACAACCCATAAAGTCTCTACGGCATACAGCCTTGTATTTCTCCGTAGTTGACTCACTTACCGTCATCTCACGACACTCTCTTATACTATAGATTTTTACAGCCCTAATTAGGCGAGCTTTATCGGGGAAATACATGCCCTTTGTCAGAACAACTGGTCTAGACTCATCCCACATCGCTGACCGAAATTTATCATCATCCCTTGTGAGGGCATCCACGTTCGACATGCTTGGCAAATTATCAAGGTAGGGAATATTCCGCTCATGAAATGGCATGTGAGACTCGTACACTCTTGGTCTAGCTGGAGGTGGAGGAACATGCTCCCTCGTCAACTCAGGTTCAACATTCACTTCCTCCTCATCATCACCCTCATCATGGAAGGGTGTGTCATCCCCAGACTCATCCGCATTGTTGTCATAATCACAAACATCTTCCCGACTCTGCGCATCTGCCAAATCACGAGTAAATACGTCGTCTATGGGCAACCGTGTGAGGTCAGGAGCTTCAAGAAGCTCATTTTCACTGCACATAAAGAACAAAATGATAAGTTACCCAACTAGATAAATACTTTAGATATAGCTATATCACTTTACTTACAAGTCGTACTATCTTGACGTTTCATGATGGATATTTTCTTGTTGGTGATGACTCCCAGATGGACCACCATGGTCCAATACTCCAGAACTACGCATATTCCAACTAGGGGCAAGGTCATAACTTGTAAAATTCATATCTGGACGGTACCCCCTATGAAAAATATGAGTGTTAATACAAATCCAATTAAAATATAAATTAAACATCGCTAAAGCGTAGTAAAATTGAAGTTTACCAGTCGTCTTGTTGATTATCTAAAGTCGAATTTTTTTTTTGTGGCTGCTTATTCGCCGGTGGTGACAAGTTTAAATCAAGGCAAGCTCTTTCATCACCAATCTGTCCGGCAAAAATTGCTCCAGAATAACCACCCGATGACTGGGGGTTATCCCTACTATGCACGCCCTCATTATTGGGAACGTCTTCCACCTTGACGTACATTTTCAATAATTTTATTACAATAAATTCCCTATATTCATCCGGAATCAGCAAAAAATCTCTAAGAGTTTCATCATCCTCGATGTTAAACTCAGAATAATAAGCAAACCCCTGCGGAGTCATTGAATACGGAAATCTACCGGTTATTTTAAGGTTAACTGAACGCCTCCTCTCATTCATTTTTTTATGTAACAACGATACCAATTTATCGTACTCCATAGTAAGCGGCAATTTAACATGACATTGTGGAGGTGAGCAATACCTCACAGAGTTATTCTCCAACACAACCTCACCCCCCCAATATAGTGAAACCCTTATTTTTGCCACTTCAGATATTGTAAAAAAATAATTGATAAGAAGAAGAGAGAAGTATGAACGTAAGTTTGAAATAAAGTATTGAATGAATTTTTATAAAATTGAAACGCCTTTAAATAAGGCAAGTCCGACGTTGGGGTGTAGAATTTTTCTATGTAAAACGCAGTACAATACTACGTTTTATGTATTGAATTATTGTTATGTCAGTTCATTATACTCTGGGGGCAAAAACCAGAGTACAACGCAATTATTTAATGTAAAACGCATTATTATACTGCGTTTTACAAATGTATCTTAGTAAAACGCAGTATAGTACTGCGAATTACAAAAAAAATAATTTTTTAAGTAAAATGCAGTACTATACTGCGTTTTACTCATTTATGTAACCTTTTTTTTAAAATAGTACAAAAGTATTTTTTGTCCAAAAAATGATTAAAAAAGTTTCGGACCCTATTTGGGGCCAGGCAACACACCTATATTTCACATGGAGTTGAGGCTCTCTCACACCAGTAATTTATAAAGAGAAGCCCCTTTCTTTCTGCCTCCACAGTTCCAGCCCAGAGCCCACCTGTGTGCCTCTGCTCTAGTTCCCGGGGCATCTTATGCACCAAAAATTAGATTAACTATTTATTGAATTACATGATTGTCTCAAATATATATTTTTTACTATCTAATAAGAGGGAGTTAGCAGGCACATGTCAGCTTGGGATTTAAAGGGTAATATGGTAATTTCAATTAAAAGAGAACATAATGATTGGTCAAAATAGAATCTTACTGTAGCTCGTGCATAAATTTTTGCATGCCTTGACTAAATTGCCCTTTGCTTAAATTCATTATCCATCACTACACACATTCCCATACAACAGCTTTTGCTGCCTTACTTTGTACTTCCCACGTGGACCCCAAGCCCAGCCCCATCCAAACTAGTATTTCTCTATGTAATGTGTTGTCGTTGCTCTTTTCTTGGTTGTTGTGGTGAGTGTTTTCTATGTTATTACCTTTTTGTTTCAAGATCATGTTGTTTGGTTTTTTTCTTCTAAAAAAAAATTGAATTAATGGTGTAAGAATATTTGGATTGATGATTTAGAATATGGGTTGTTGTCTATTTTTTCCTGAATCAAATAAAGATTGGTGCTTTTATGTGTTCTTTGCTTCAACTTAGAAAATAGGAGTACATTTTCATTTTTAATTTTTATTCTGCTAAAAAGGGGTATTTACCCTCAAGAACATACTTTGTCAGTGCAAAACTTATTGAATAATGCTTATTCACTCTTATAATAAGTAGTGATGTGGTACTTCCCTCTATTAACTGCTGCACACACTTATTTTATAAGTAGTGATGTAATACTTCCCTCATTGACTGCTGCACACACTTAGGGGTCGTTTAGCAGGAGGTGTTAGAAAAAAAATAATGTAAGCGTTAACTCTATGTATTACTAATACTTTGTTTGGTATATTTTCTTAATCTGTATATAACTAATATTTATATTAGTTATACATCGTACTTGGTATTATCTTATGTATAAGTAATGCATAAAAAACCATGACATTAGTAATACCAAGGCTATTAATGCATGCATTCGTATGGTTAAAGATAAAATTGTCCTTAAAGTCCCATAAAGTTAGAGAATATGGAGGACATTTATGTAAACAACTATTTTTCTTAAAAATTATGTAATGCTTATAATTTTTAATACACCACACCAAACAGTAGATAAGAAATAATATTTGCATAATTAATGCTTGCATTACTAATCCATACATTACTAATCCCTGCATTACTAATGCACTTTATTCCGTATTATTCTTATACACCTTATCAAACGACCCCTTGTTTTATTCTTTTAACTTCTGTTTTTGTATATATATACTAAATTACCACTATATGTGAATTATATGACTAATGCTTTTGGAAACCATGCACATAAAAAAATCCAAAACGGGCTTTTGCAAAATACCTAGAAGTTGCGTAAATATTTTATAAATAAATTAGAAGAAAATTCTATTGGACCTAAGCATATTAATTTATGGTTGTCCAATATCTTAATCATGCAAAATAAGACTAAGACAACAAGGATTCGCTTAATAGTTTATTAATTTCAGATGTTTGATTATCAAAATTTATTTTAAGTTCAATTTGATTAATTTTTAAAATAAATGAGAGATTAATTACTTTTACATCAATGCAATATTCTTACCAATAATTGTTTTTTTTTTCTTCCTCACAATAACAGATTACATCATTTCTATTAGAATAAAAAATTTAATTTGTAGTCGATGAATTCGCTAATACTATAGAAGATGAGAGACGATTATAAAACATTTAGGACATTTAAATTATAAAAAAAGTCCATAAAATTGTAAGGCATAATTTAGAGAAAATTTACATAAGAAATTGGACCCCCCCCCCCCCCCCAATGTTGTTATTGCAATTTGGACATTTTTATATGAGTATCCTTTCAAATGATTTTTAATTTAATTGTTGTATTTATTTTTTGAAAATTTTATTAATTATTTTTACTCCAAGGCTTTTAATTAGAAACTTGACCATGCAAAGGAACTGTGAATTTATATGTTCGTTTTAATTTTTTTACATCTTTTAGGAAAGATCTTAAAATTATTAGAAGATTTCCGTACTTGAAATTTTTGGTTGAATATGATTAAAAATGGGGTTGTTAAAGGATTAGTGTCTAAAACGCTCCCGATTTCTTTACGACTACCCTTATGTAATTTAACTTCAATCCCTACAAAAGGTTATAGATTGCTATAACCAATAGCTAAGTTGAGAAAAGAGCAGCCTCATGCACCAAGCTTTCGCTATGTGTGTGGTTCAGGAAAGGACCTGACCACAATGGTCTATTGTACGTAGCCTTATCCTGCGTTTCTGCAAGAGACTGTTTCTACGGCTCATAATCAAGTTGAATAATATGCTGATTTTAAAATCATCAAAAGCTTTACACGTATCCGATTAAAATAAGCCTATCGTTTCTAGAAGGCAAAAATACGCCAAAACAAACGATATTGTCATAGAAAGGTTGACTGTATAAAACACAAAACACTAAGTTAAAAAAAAAAGATCATATATCATATAACTACTTACATATATCAATATCTCGCGAATATAGCTATTGGGCCCGTGCTCAGATGGGCCAACTTTAACTAGTATAATAGAAAAGTCAAGTTGTACACTTGAGTAGACTCCATAGAGAATTAATAGTATCACATAAATGGAGAGACTAATTAAGACTATTTACCCTTATTTACCCATTTCTTTTTCTACCCATAAACTAATTACATTTCCTACCCATAATAGTTTTTGTGGAGAAATTTTTTCTTTATTCTCCAATTCTTTTTTTATTTCTATGCTTCTTTTCTTCTTTTTTTTTTCTTTTTTCTCGTTTTCTTCTTATTTTTTTCTTTTTCCCTTTTCTAATTTCATTTAACTTTTTTTATTCTTTTTCTCTTCATAATCTAATTTTATTTCCCATTTTCACTATTTTTTATTATTCTTTTTTTTATTAAATAAAAAAAATAACTGATATAATAAATATTTGTTCACTTTTTTTCTTTTAATATAACTAGTACAATATACCTTATGTTTTTTTTTCTTTCTCATTTATTAAATTCAATTATTAAACTAAAATAACATTAGTTGTTATTTGATCTAATTCACTGAATATCACATTGATTGCTGCTGAGCACCATAAATTACATAATCAGATTCTAAGAATCAACACGTGATTGCCATGCAAACCTTGATTTACTTCCCTATAAATATCAGTACACACTCTACCATTAGCAGTAATACAACCAGTTATAGAGCAAGAAAATATAATCTACGACAACCAGATCTCCATATATACTAGTTAGAATAAAAATGACAATAAAATATTTAAAAAATGCAACATAAGTATAAGTAGCAAAAAAGACTTCTAGTACCATGTAATACCAATATGGTATATATATATACCAACAGAGCATGTGATTTCTCTAGAATATTGCTACACCTATCTGCAACTATACTACTGTACCAAAACATTAAAGGACGCAATAAAAGTATGAGAAAATTACATGCTCGTATTGCAAGCTAAATATTCGCAAAACAACTTGCTCATTTTGTATACTAAGAGGGTATATAGTTGTATGGAGTTGTTCCAACAATTGCCTATAACTATAAAAACTATTACATAATACACATAATTTATGTTCATCGGCACACAAAAATTTTAGATTGCAACTCATGTTTATATATAAGATGCAGTTAAAACAACCAAAATAATGTTCAACTACCATATGATACCAATATGGCATATAACTATACCAACATGGTATACAGTTATACTAGTTAATTCCCAGCAACTATATGACTATACTACTATTACATAACACACATGCATAAAGAGAAAAATAAAAAAAATAGTGTACCATATATTAATATAATAAGGTATTTCAAGATATTGTACTATATTACTATTATAAGAGAAAATCAAATATTGTACCAATTAAATGCAGCTAATACAACCAAAAAATGATTCAACTAGCATATAATACCAATATAGTATATAGCTATACTAATAGGGTATATAGTTGGAATGAATTGTATACTAAAATGGTATATCTGTATACTATTTGAGTATATAATAGAAATTTGTCTTCTTCTCTAGTTCAACTATATTTCAACCCAATTTTATAAAATCTACTACAAAATCTCCAGCAAATTGACTAAAATTTTAGCTACAACCTCAAATCAACTTTTCAAATAAACTCATACAGGATTGAATCAAAACAATTAAAAACTCAAACAAACCAAGTTATGAGTTTCAAGCTTCAAGGTCCTTCAATGGTGGATTTAAATTTTTGTACAATAAATCTCCAAAAACCAGCATCAAAGGTACAATCTACACACCAAAGAACAATAACTAACAAATTTCAACAGTAAAACACTATAAAAATTCAGATCTGGCATTTTGAACTCATTCATATGGAGTTTCAAAAATTGTTTCTTGAATTACAAATTGTTTCAAAAACTGATCAAAGAATTACAACGGGTTATCTTAAAGAATCCAAAACTATACTATGGCCATTTGTTGGTCATTACAATGGGAGACTAATTAATCACTACCCCCTGAAAGCAATTTGACAGTGCCTGTTGTACCAAAACGTCTAGTTGCTGGTGGTATGACTCTTGATGGTGATAAGACTTGGGCAAAAGAAAAGTTGTAAGAATCTGTTCCCAGCCGACTCTGCAACCAACCCCTCCCTTCGAAGAAGCCATCAGTCGTGAACTTCAAAAATTGGAGGAAGGTAAAATGAGGAAAAAGAAGAAGAGGAACAAAATAAAGATAGGTAAATAATTTGCGATGCATGGGTAGGAGTAGTAAATAGTTTGGGTTTGAACATTAAAGGGTAAATAGTTTGGAAATTAATGGATATAGGAAAAGAGTTTATAAAGATCTCATGTCATTCTATTTAAGACCTTAAGTTACTTTACATGTCGTCAGAGTCAACATTTGTTAAATGCATTCTCACATTTATTAAAGTTCATTTTTTCTATTTGTAAGTTCGCAATTATTTTCATGTGTTAATTGAATTATATGTTATTTGATCGTTAAGAGGTTTTAATTATATGTTGTTCCACTAGTTCTGTAAGGCGCCCCGGAAGAAGTTATGAGGATTTTGTATGAAATTACTCACGGTCTTAAGATTTTATGTTAAGTGCTCGAATTGTTAACATTAGTCAGTAAAACTTAAGAAATTAATCAAAATAATTTGCTCTAACAACAAAAGTCATAGATGTGTAATAATACATCATTTCCCTGTCGCAATTCACAGGACGTCGTTATTATTTAGATAATCCAATAACTTTTTATTTGACCGTAATATTTTAGCATAATTTCTTACTAATATTTAGTTGTAAATTTGTCCTCTGTATAGGTCAAAATCTGAACAAACGAATTTTATTTAAGGAAGCACGCCCAAGAGTCAACGAAGCAGGGGTCACGTATGGGGAGTAATATACTGACGAGTAATTCAACTATGGTCGAGATCGAGCACTGAATTCAGCCTGAACGACTAGTTCAACACTTAAGCATTTTAGAGGAATATTCTACAGGATATTCCAAGAACTTAGAAACTCCGGTAAAGATCACTGGGTAAAGAAAGTATTTTTGTATAAATATCAGGGGAAATAGAGGAAGATGGATCTTCATTTTTTCAGGCTCCTCGCCAAGAAGGAAGGAGAAAAGAAGTTTAGAACCTCAGTATTCATCACTAGTTTAATCATATCAAATGTATGGAGGTCAACCTTGTTCAAGAACGATAACTCTTTTCATTTATGTATTCTTCGTTATCATTTAATATTATTTAAACCATCATCCTTTTCTTACATTATGGGATTCAATCGTAATCATAATCAAACTTTATGTTCAGCTATGCTTGTTTATTCTTATCTTCTTTCTCAGATCTAGTGTCACGACTCAAAATCATGTGACCGACACCCAGCACACTACCTGACCCGAGCGAACCAAACCATGTGATGCACCCGAATCATATGCATGAAAAACCAATTTAACTGCGGAAGCTCCTTGAAAATCTTATACATTTTCAAGTTAAATGATAAAATATTTTCCCATTTCAAAATCACACATGACGCCCTTTAATAATAACAATGAGACTAAGTAAAACATACTTTCATGAATGTCGTGTACAATCCCGTTACTACAACCTTTCATAACTATCTATGGAGCCTCTATACCAAATAATAGAACCAACGGTTGGAGTAATTCCAACGAAATAAAATAAGGAAGAACATGGTAGCTACCACGAAATAAAAGTGGTGCTTCATAATACCTCGAAAAGAGAGTCATCCTGGCCTGACCGCATGCCACGTATCATACATCATCCTGAAACATGTAAAGTAAGCAGGGCCCTGGAGGGGGGCGCCTAAGAGTTGAGTACACCACAACGGTACTCAATAAGTGTCATAGACTCTTTCTACTTAAGTTTTGGGACAAACTTTATAAAATTTAATGTACCAATATTTGAACTAAAACGATAAGGAATTTTATCAATTCATGACCCTTGTTATTTTAAATAACAATCAAATGAAATATAACTCGCAATATGAACTTTTAAATCATTTATATCAATCCAAGATTTTGGATAAATCGTACAAAATCATTTCATATGCTTTAAGTCATCGAACTCGCTTTCGGCTCCTTAGGCCTAAACATAAGAAAATCATCCTTACCTTTCACTGGGAGTACCATACCATCACCGACATAAGAAGGTCAACTAGTTTATGTACCTAGCGGCAAGTATCATATACCCTACTTGCTCAGATCGTCTCATCGTAGTGCCGTATGAATCGACTCAACCATGCTAATAATAGCACAAAATAGTACTCTCTCGAGGGAGAGCACTCTGTCGTAGTCTGTACCATAAAGTGGCCATCTACGCCTACACCGGCACGTGTAGTTTCATGACGATGAACACAATATATCCGAAGTCAATCTCGGTGAACACAAGTAACTCCCAAAACATTTGATACTTCAAAAATCGATTTATAGCATAGTAGCTTCAAAGATCTATTTTTTTATCAAATCATAGCATTTATAGAAACTCCAAATCATTTGAACAAAACTTTAATAAACAACCTTTTTCATGCTAAAGCCTTTAGGAGCTTAACATCAAACTCCAAAAGAAATACTTTCCATGAAAACTTATCTCTAGCACTCAAATATTTATATTCTTGTCAATACGTAAGTTTTGATAAAAACTTATAACATTTATCTTGAGTGTCATCTTGCCAACAAGATTTAAAATAAAATTTTACAAAACGGCATGATATTATATATGCAACATAGTATTAGTATATGGAGACATCCGTACTTGTTGTAGACACCGGATTTTTGACCCTCCCCGAGAATTTTCACATTTTTTAGCATAAATATGTAATTTAGGTCTAATATACCTATTTTGACTATTTTTGCTTTATTTCATTACAAAAGAAAAGAAGAAAAATTACAAAAATATATGTGTATAAATTTTAGTTTATGTATTTCTCATAAACTTGAAAAATACAAAAATTGTACTTTATTTTGGTACTTTATATAAATTCGAAAATTACAAAAAATATAATTCTATTAATGTTTTGTAGTCATTTTAATTTTGAAAAAATACAAAAATGTTACTTTATATTTTATCTTTATATTAAAAACGAAAATTAAAAAAAAATAGTTTTATTAATATTTTGTAGCTATTTTGAATCTTGAAAAATAATTAAAAAGATATAGTTTTGTTTAAATACTAGTCTTATTTTTGGTAGTTATTTTGCTTACATAGGACTAGTTAAGCAATGTGTTCCTATTTCTCGGGTCCGGGCAAAAGAATAATATTCGGGTTCAAACTACCCGGTTTTAGGCCTAATTTTCGGACCTAACCCATAATAATCCGAGTCCACCACACATGAGGGGACACGCGTGGGGAACACGGACGGAATCCCGTACACGGGGAACCCCACCACGCGTGGGAACATAAGCCTCGAACCCCACCACGCGTGGGGCTCATTTTTCTGGGCAAACCCATTACAAAACACGGACAAAACATTTTGAAAAGAAAGGACTTTTTTAAAAAAATTCAAAGGAGGCCACTGTTCACGCTTCTTCTTCCTCAAGAAGAGGAAGAAGAAACCCTAGCTAACCCCGCTCCGTCTCACTACCCACGACGACCCCCGTTGTCACTGTACTCCAAAACCACCACCCACAACGCCATAACCTCCACTCCCTCACGTCGGAACCCAACTCCTCGACCCTACGCCCAAACACCACGTCCAAACACCTACTCAAACCACCAGTCGCACCCCCGTCGCAACCAGCTCCCCCCCAACGCCTGAACCTAACCAAACCCTACCCCAAAACCACCTGCCGAGCCAAAAATCCAGCAACCCTCGTCGTCACCCCCCCTCGTCGGAACGTAGGCAGCTGTTGCTGTGTTCTTCTACTCCGTCACTGCCCACACGACCACTCCTCCATTGAAGCCGACGACCACAGCTGTTGTTGCGGCGTCGTCAATGACCACGTCCGCCATTGCCGCCCGCTGCAAGCTCCAGCTCCACCCAAACTGAGCTGCTGCTGCATTCGTCCAAAACCACCTGACGCCCAAACACCACAGTTCCGACAACCACCCAACCCAGCTCCTCCCGTCGTCAACCCGTCAGCAGCCCCCTCGCACGCCTGAACCGCCAGCAAACAACCACTCGTCGACCCACCACTACTGTTTCATCCGTTCTGTCCAAACACCACAACCAACCTGCTGCGTCGAGAAAATCCAAAAGGCAACCAACATCTCGTGCGTTGACAGTATTGGGTCGAGCTTTCAGTCTCCATTGAGGTCGTCTTTGGTTCGTCGAGGTCCGGTACGTCGAGGTTGTTGTCCGAGGCTTCGTCGCAGGTCCAACGCATCGGACTTTAATATCAAGTAGGTCATCTCTGTCCGTATCCTTCATATTTGCTGTTTAGTAATATGTACATGTGTTTGTTGAAATACGGTCCTAGTTCATGCGGATAGTATGCGAGCGAGACATATAAGTATGATGTGTGTGAATTGCTATTTCCTGTTAATTAAATCCATATGATATTGAAATGTGGCCGTGAATGTCTTTTCCTTTGTTTCGTTACTTCAAGTGTTTGGTCGGCATTTTTTTTCTTCATGTTTAGATTATTGATGTTTGTCACAATAGGTATTTGTGCACATTCTGTAAGATGTTAGTTATTTTAGTTGTCTTAATAATTGTTTGCCCATGTAGTAGTAATGTTAAAATTATAGTAGTGATTTTAATTCCGCGAAAAAATACTAGTTTCATCAAATAAGTTCAATCTACAACCCGTGACCTCGCAAAGTAGCCAAAATGCAGGTATTTTAGCTTTGTCCCTTTTTATTTTAAAAATAGAAATAAGAAAAAAATAATAATAAAAGAATAAATAAATAATAATAAATAAAAAAAACGAGACAAGCTTCGCCAAAAATAAAAAATGTACAGATTGCGGAGCCCTCACAAAATATATGCATTAAATACTTAGATTCCGGGACGGGCCGTTTAGCAAATTTCACGGCCCTACCCAAAATAATAATGCGCTAGTTGCTTTAGGCGCGCCTTTAATAATTTAATTTTTCTTAAACTCGGGTGCACATTTATGTGACCCAAATCCAAATCTCAACGGAGTCGAAATGTGCCTCTAATCACGGGTACATTGATTGTGACGTGGTTGGAGATGCATTTCCATGACGTTGCAAATTCCATTAAAAATAATGAATGAGACGAGCTTCGACAAACAAAATGCACAAGCTGCGGGGCCCTCTGAATGTATATATATTAGAATACTTAGAATGCGGGACAGGCCGTTTAGCGAACTCCACGGCCCTTCCCAAAAATAACAATACGCTAGTTGCTTTAGGCGCGTATTTAATAATGTTATCTTCCTAAACTCGGGTGCACATTTATGTGACCCAAATCCCAATCTCAACAGAGTTGAAATGTAGCTCTAACCACGGGTACATTGATTGTAACGTGGTTCGAGATATGTTTTCATGACGTTGTAATTCCTTATAAAAAAAAAATAAAAAAATATAATAATAATAATTATGAAAGCGGTAAAAAGTTAAAATTTGCACATAAGTTCATATGCGTATAAAATCAGATAATCAAGCCAAATATAACAGTTGAGCGACCGTGCTAGAACCACGGAACTCGGGAATGCCTAACACCTTCTCCCGGGTTAACAGAATTCCTTATCCGGATTTCTGGTACGCAGACTGTAATATGGAGTCATTCTTTTCCTCGATTCGGGATTAAAATTGGTGACTTGGGACACCCTAAATCTCCCAAGTGGCGACTCTGAAATAAATAAACAAATCCCGTTTCGATTGTCCTTTAATTGGAAAAAACTCTCCTGCCCCCTCGCGGGGCGGAAAAAGGAGGTGTGACAGCTTCATTTTGGAATCCACATGTCCCCCACGCTTCATTTTGGAAAAAGCACTTGAGGAACATTTGTGGAATCCAAGAAGTCTTGGAATTCCCCATGTCCCCATGCCACATTTTTGAAAATAATAACAAAATAATAATAAATAAAAAGAGCATTGGAAAATTCAAATTTTTTTTGTATGTTGTCATCATTTTCCACAAATTAGAAAATCGTGAAAAGATGAGAAAATGGCAGTGTAGAGATATAACTACTTATTTTTAGAAGGAAAAAACCAATGTCCAAGTAGTATCGAAACTCTGCCGAAATTTTGAGAAAATGAAAAGAAATGTCTTATTGGTTTGTTATATTAAAAGCGAAGGAAAAATAGAGAAAAAAATCATCATTGTTCTGTCTTGTTTTTCAGAAAATATAGAAAAGAAAATAGTTTGTTTTGCCATTAAATGGAAATGAAAAAGAGTCTGGTTTTTAAAATGTTTTTTATTTTATTTGTCTATGAAAATGCCAAAAATAAAAAGAGTCAGACGTTGAACGTGATTTTATTATTTGTTCCAAAATAAATATATATATAATCCAAAAAAAAAATTCAAAAGAAAATTCAAAAAATATTTTTTTAAGCATTTCTTTTATTAAAGGTAAAAATTCCAAAAAAAAAAAGAACATTTTTCTTTTTCTTTAGAATAAGAAAAACAAATGAAAAAAAAAGAAGGAATGTTTTATGTTTTATGTTTTACGTTATTTAGTTTGTTTGTTATGAACGAAAAATAATAGTTTGTTTGTTTGCTATATAAAAAAAAAGAATAGAAAATGGAAAAGGGTCTTCTCCAAAATAGTTTCTTTTGCCCGAACTACGCGGGTTTGATTCTCACCGGATGTAAGATACGTAAGCAACCCTCATCGGGTCCAACCCCACCTTTTGCTAAAATAGCCAAAAAACAAATAAATAAAAAATATATGTCAAATTTTAATTTTGTCATAAAGAAGTCAGGTGACGCTGTTTTATCAAGACATAGCCGAATGTTCCCGAAAGGGACGCCGGAAGGCTGACTTTGCATAAACAGCCACCTTTGGGTCATTTTGAGATATGGACCCACACAGCCTAAAAATCTTCGTCCCCGAGACGTTGAAAGGCCGTGTTTGTAATATCGAGTTTTCTAATTTGAAAAACAATAAAAAGAGTCATAAAGAAGTCGGGTGATGCTGTTTTGTCATAAATAGCCGAATGTTCCCAAAAGGGACGCTGGAAGGCTGACTTTGCATAAATAGCCACCTTCGGGTCATTTTTAAGATTTGGTCCAGTGGACCCACACAGCCTTATAACCTTCATCCCCGAGGCGCTGAAGGGCCGTGTTTGCAACACCAGATTTTATTATAATTTGAAAAAAAACAAAGAGTCGGAGGTCAGGTGAATACCGTTTGGATTTTGTCATAATAAGCTGAGCCAGCTTCGGCCGCATCTTAAACCGTTCTTGCCGAAATAGCCTTAGAGTATCTTTCAGTTGTCGAAAGGTTATTTTCGTAAAAGAATGGACAAGTGTGTAAAGTGTCATAAAATAATCCTCCCCGGCCTCAAAATTCATGTGAAATTTAGAAGGGGCCACATTTGCAAAAAATAACCATTTGGTTGCATTGTCGAACATAGGGAGCTAGCCTTTTGTTTTTTGATTTCATAAATCTTTTGATTAGAATATGCGGGTTGTTTGATTTTCAAGTTTGTGGGTCATCTTTAAATCCTCGAAACCCAGTTTGTTTTAATATGAAAATTGAAAAATGTTCATTGTTGTTTATCTTTTATCGGTCCGAACTACGCAAGGTCTGATTCATGCGGGGGCATGATACGTAGGCAATCTCCATAAGATTCGACGACAACAAAAAAATAAAAAAATAAGAAAAAATTTTTGAAAAAGAGAAAAAAAGAGAAAAGAAAAAAAATGAAAAATCTAAAGAAAAAGAAAATACAAAATATAATAAAATACAGGGGTTCCCAAAGTACTTCAAAGGGGCAAATAAGCAAGCCGGGATGACGCATGTTGTTTGAAGCAGGGATGACGCATGTTGTTTGAAGCAAAGCATGTTAGAAACGGTTAACTGCCTAGGGGCATTGCATCCTCAATGTGTTGTTATCAAATCTGTTAAACTCTAAACGCTAACAAGTTTGTTGTTTTCCGAATCTCAAACAGTTAGTTGTTAAAGAATTCTGGCAACACACCCTTACCAAACTAGATCCAAAGGACCGATAACAACAAGCATGACTACTTCAGAGAATAGTACCGAGGAAGAAAGGCCGATGAGCTAGTTGTTAAAGGAAGCGATGGAAAAGATAGAAAGGATGGGACTAGAGATGAATGCAATGCAGCTAGCTCTAGCCAAAGCACAAAAGAGCCCTGAGCCACTAGGGCACGTGCCCGAATACCCCCACTCCGGCCCTTCAACAAGCCTCCCAAATCACCGTTGTCTTCAGGAGAGAAGCCCCTATGATTCCCAAGCTCCACCATCCCATCAACCTCTCCCAACACCAAATGTTCCCACTTTTGTGGGACCCACATCATCCCCCTTGCACAGAACGACCAGTGAGCCATTGTTTCAGGCTCACGATACGCAATACTATCCCCCTGAGCCTACATTCCATGCCCCCGAACCACATGCTTACAATCCACACTTGGAGGTACCGGCAGAGATCGAAAAACCGGTTAAAGCCCCTGAACAGGATGAGGTGTTGAGAAAGTTCAAAAGCCTGGAGCAGTCCTTCAGGAACCTGCACGGTTTGGGCAACCAGGTCAGCGTAGCATACAAAGATCTATGCCCTTTCCCAGACGTCCAACTCCCGGCTGGGTTCAAGATGCCTAAGTTTGATTTATATGAAGGGCACGGTGATCCCATGGCACATTTGCGGGGATTCTGTAGCAAAATGAGAGGGGCAGGCGGCAAGGATGAGCTGCTAATAGCTTATTTCGGCCAGAGTCTGAGCGGATCTGCACTAGAATGGTATACCAGGCAGGATTCCAGTAGGTGGTATACTTGGGATGATCTGGCGCAGGCTTTCGCAGGTCATTTCCAGTACAATCTCGAGATAGTCCCTGACCGTCTCACATTGCTGAGGACTGGAAAGAAGCCTGGGGAAAGTTTTCGTGAGTTTGGTTTCCGCTAGAGAGAACAAGCGGCCAGAGTTGATCCTCCCATGAAAGAGGGAGAAATGGTGGACTACTTCTTGCAAACACTTGATCCAACTTACTTTGGTCACTTGGTGACAACGGTTGGGAAATCCTTCAATAAAGTGGTAAAGATAGGGGTCATGATAGAGGAGGGCCTAAAGTCTGACAAAATCCTAAATTACTCAGCGCTCAAGGCAACGACCCAAGCTATTCAGAGCGGCGCGGGAGGTGTGCTCGAGGTCGCATCAGTCGAAGCAGGTACTGGGTCCAAATTCAGAGGTCCTTCCCCTCACTACCAGCCCAGGCCCAGTCATACAAATTATCCACACACTCCATACAACCTTCCACAACCCTACTACCCACCATCAGAGCCACTCTTTTCAGACCATCATGCCCAAGCCTGCCCCCGAGCTCCACATAATTCGCCTCAGTATTATCCTTCGAACAAGGTCCGGTCGCAGGGTCAACCATCAGGTCACCCCCGCTGGCGAGAGCCAGCACCACGTAATGCATTCTTGCCTTCACATCATTTCCAAGCACCCAACGACCCTAGAAAACAGGGGCATGGGGGAAAACAAAGGCAAGGAAACAATTTCACGCCAATTGGGGAGTCCTACGCAAGTTTGTTTGAAAAGCTAAAGCTTTTAGGACTGATTGAGCCGCTCCTTGGCTATACTCCAGATCCATATGCAAAAGGGTTCAATCCTGCTGTACGATGCATGTACCACTCTAATGTCCAAGGACATAGCATTGAAGACTGTCGTTCTTTGAAAAAGGAAATCGAAAGAATGATTCAGGAAGGGGCAATTGTGATCGACGACAGTGACAGGGAGCAGGCGAATCATCTTGAGAACTTGTTGATTGATGTTGATAATACTGAAGTTGGGGATGGTATTGGCAATGTTGATATAGAGCTCAATGGATAAAATGTCATGCTTTGCAGTTGGAGGATACTCCATTTTGGGTCAGCCGGAGATGCCGTGCTTGGATAGTTGGAAAGACACTCCATTTTGGGTCAACCGGAGAGGATCTTTGATGGTCTATTTTGTTGTCATTTCCGTTGTTCGGATTATTAGGATTGTAATTCGGATTTGTTTTGTGTCAATATCTTTCCGCTTATCTTTCCGTTTTGTCATAGCGGTTTGTTTAAGTTTTGTCCAAGTTGTTTAGGATTTTATTCCGGTTTGCTTTGTTTTTAAAACCATTTGTTCAGTCCAATGCAAAAAAATTCAGTTTTGGATTATTCCCAGTCATCTTTCTATTTAGTCATTTTATCATTTTTATTCAACGCCGATTCTAGTGACATGACATGCGTGCACAGTTTGGGCTTTAAAGTTAATCATAAAACCCCGAAAAGGTGATCAGACCATTTAAAGGAAATAAGAACGGTTTGAGATTATTCAGAGCCCGAGTCATGTGAAACTGGGGCAAGTGAAACACAAAGAAAAACCGTTAAAAGCAAGATTCGCCAAATTGGCATGAGAGCCGTTCATGATAATGAGAGTGTCGCCCAACGGTGCTTTAGAAATGACAAAGGAAAAATAAAATGTTTAACATAATTGTCAAAATCCAGCACCATCGAAAGAGACTGCAAATCTTTGTTTAATTGTGTTGTTTGCACTTGGCATGCTTTGAAGACTGGAAGGACGAAGGCATTTTGTTCTGCTACCTAAACACTTTATCCTTCGTTAGCCCTTTGAGCCTTATTTGTTTTCTTTCATACCCCTCGTTCGGAATCAGTAGCAACGACTAGAAGATGCGAACATGGAAGATAAAAAAAAAGAGAATAGCAAAACAAAAAAAAAACAAGGAAGAAAAAAAAAAAGGCAAGAAAAAAGCAAAAGAAAAAGAAAAGAATGATAAGAAATGAGTGAAAAGAAAGTCAGAAGAAAATAGAGGAATTGGGAACTACGTTTGACCTGATTCCTCAAAGAGGATACGTAGGCGCTTCACGGCTCGGTCATAGTTTTGAAAAATGAAAAAAAAATCAATTAAAATATCCCCAAGCAAGAAACTGGGGCAAAAAGTTGTGTTTGTGGTAAATAAATCTAATTCCGAAGGTTGTAACTAATAACCCAAAATTAATGTATTTTTTGAGCCTTTCATACCCTTTCTTTCTAGCCTATCCAAAACCTACATTACGGTCCAAAGAAAGACCTTCTGATCAGTTTTCAACAAAATCCAAGTCAGACAAACGAGAGTCTTACCGGCGAACATAACATTCTGTTCCACAGCAGAAAGGACTCTAATCTCCAGCAGAGAGAGTCGTACCGGCAACACTCCAAATCCCTAGCCGGAAAGTGATGCAAATGAGAGAGTCTTATCGGTGAAAACCTTCACAGGCACCATAAGGCAATGAAAGCTGAGAGAAGAACCAAAAAAATGAGAGAGACTTGATAGTGAAAACCCTTCGGGCACTACAAGTCGAATAGGATTGAGAATCAGATGGGGAATTGCCAATTGAAGATCTTGGAAGATGATTGACGGCGGAGGATAGGCCACATATGCATGTCATGACCATTAAAGTCGGTATCTGCATTTGATAGGTTTTTATTTATAGTTTCTTTTGTTAAAGAGTCATCTTTTTCCTTTGTCCTTTTATTCTGGTCCCTTTTACCTTTTTCTTTCATAGGAAAATCCCCAATTGAGTCTGTCTGGTCAGAACAAGTATGAAATGACTTCAAAATATGCCATCAGCTTTCCAAGATGAGATCTGACTAGTACATCCAAATGGTATAGTCAGCGAGGAACAAACGCGAGGCCAGTGTCAATAAAGATATCCCCAGCAAAAGGGAATTGACAAAAGGATTGACGAGCGTCAAGAGAGATATCCCTGCCAAAACCAAGGTTATAAACCTCAAGGCCAAGGCCCATGAACAGAGCAAGGAGAGCAGTGAGCATGATTTGGCAAAATCCATACTAGACTAAAAGGTCGGGAAAATGCCAGTTTCCGAGATATACCACAAAATAAGAGGGATAGCCCCAGCAAGAAGGGATTATCCCCAGCACATAATATCATCCCCAACAAGTTGTTGAACGCAGCGCAATGAAGGAGAAAGGGAAAGCCATCCCAATAGGAGTATCACAGCCAACCACCATGTTTTAAACTAACAAATTTTGTTTGATTTGAAACAGGTAAAGGAAATGACATTGATGCAGAAACGCATGCCACAAGGGATATTATCAAACTGGGGCAGAAAATTTTCCTTCCATTTAAAAAATTTTCTGGAAGTCAGGTACCCCCAGCTGATAACATTTTATCCCCCAGCAGGTAAGTAAATAATCCCCAGCAAGTGTTGAGGTAAGACATTTTCAAGCCTTAAGGATATTTTGGGTTCATCCGCCCTCGAATAGGATATTTTGGGTTCATCCGCCCTCGAATAGGATATTTTGGGTTCATCCGCCCTCGAATAGGATATTTTGGGTTCATCCGCCCTCGAATAGGATATTTTGGGTTCATCCGCCCTCGAATAGGATACTTTGGGTTCATCCGCCCTCAAATAGGATATTTTGGGTTCATCCACCCTCAAATAGGATATTTTGGGTTCATCCGCCCTCAAATAGGATATGTTGGTTAATCCGCCCTTAAATAGGATATGTTGGGTTCATCCGCCCTCAAATAGGATATGTTGGGTTCATCCTCCCTCAAATAGGATATTTTGGGTTCATCCGCCCTCAAATAGGATATTTTGGGTTCATCCGCCCTCAAACAGGATATGTCGGGTTCATCCGCTCTCAAATAGGATATGTCGGGTTCATCCGCCCTCAAATAGGATATGTTGGGTTCATCCGCCCTCAAATAGGATATGTTGGGTTCAGTCTTTATATTTCCAGAGTTGAAGTTGGGAGCCCGCCCAGATAACAGAGGCATACATTTAGTCTTTTTATTTCAAGTGTTAAAATTGGGAGCCCGCCCATAATAACAGAGGAATACATTCAGTCTTTACTTTTAAGTGTTGAAGTTGGGAGCCCGCCCATAATAACAAAGGAATACATTCAGTCTTTACTTTTAAGTGTTGAAGTTGGGAGCCCGCCCATAATAACAGAGGAATACATTCAGTCTTTACTTTCAAGTGTTGAAATTGGGAGCCCGCCCAGATAACAGAGGCATACATTCAGTCTTTACGTTTCAAGTATTGAAGTTGGGAACCCGCCCAGATAACAGAGCCATACATTCCAAGTCTTTACCCATAAGAGATGTATTTCCTCCTAAAGTTTATTTTTACCCATAGGAGATGCATTTCCTCCTAAATTAAGTTTCACCAATAGGAGACGCACTTCCTAAGATAAGTTTCACCAATAGGAGACGCACTTCCTAAGAATAATTTCACCAATAGGAGACGCACTTCCTAAGATAAGTTTCACCAATAGGAGACGCACTTCCTAAGAATAATTTCACCAATAGGAGACGCACTTCCTAAGGAGACGCACTTCCTAAGATAAGTTTCACCAATAGGAGACACACTTCCTAAATAAGTTTCACCAATAGGAGACGCACTTCCTAAGCTTATTTCACCCAAATAGGAGACGCACTTCCTAAGTTCAGTTGTACCAATAGGAGACGCACTTCCTAAGAAGTTTCACCAATAGGAGACGCACTTCCTAAGTTAAGTTTCACCGATAGGAGACGCACTTCCTAAGTTAAGTTTTACCAATAGGAGACGCACTTCCTAGATCCATTGTACCAATAGGAGACGCACTTCCTAAGTTTATTTCACCAATAGGAGACGCACATCCTAAGAATAGTTTCATCAATAGGAGACGCACATCCTAAGTTAAGTTCACCGATAGGATACGCACATCCTAAGTTAAGTTCACCGATAGAAGACGCACTTCCTAAAAAAGTTTCACCGATAGGAGACGCACTTCCTAAGTTAAGTTTTACCAATAGGAGACGCACTTCCTAGATCCATTGTACCAATAGGAGACGCACTTCCTAAGAAGTTTCACCAATAGGAGACGCACTTCCTAAGAACAGTTCTTACCATAGGAGACGCACTTCCTAAATTCGTTTTACCCAATAGGAGACGCACTTCCTAAGTCCATTTTACCCAATAGGAGACGCACTTCCTAAGTCAGTTTCACCTAAGGAGACGCACTTCCTAAGTCAGTTTCACCAATAGGAGACGTACTTCCTAAGATAAGGTTCACCAATAGGAGACGCACTTCCTTAGAATAATTTCACCAATAGGAGACACACTTTCTAAGGAGACGCACTTCCTAAGAATAGTTTCACCCATAAGGAGACGCACTTCCTTAAGCAAGTTTTACCAGTAGGAGACGCACTTCCTAAGGAGACGCACTTCCTAAGAATAGTTTCACCTAAGGAGACGCACTTCCTAAGAATAGTTTCACCCATAAGGAGACGCACTTCCTAAGCAAGTTTTACCAATAGGAGACGCATTTCATAAGAACAGTTTTTCCCAATAGGAGACGCACTTCCTAAGTTTATTGTACCCACATGAGACGCACTTCCTAAGTTTATTGTACCCACAGAAGACGCACTTCCTAAGTTTATTATACCCACAGGAGACGCACTTCCTAAGTATTGTACCCACAGGAGACGCACTTCCTAAGTTTATTGTACCCAATAGGAGACGCACTTCCTTAAAATTTAGTTTTGCCCATAGGAGACGCACTTCCTAGTCAAGGTCTTTCAAGTTTTTTTTAGGAGACGCACTTCCTAAATCGAGATTTTATTCATAAGAGACGCACTTCCTAGTTCTAGTCACTGAAGTTTTCACCCTTAGGAGACACACTTCCTAGTTTTAGCTCATTCCGATTCAACCATAGAAGAATCACTTTCTAGTTTGAGTCATTGAGGCTTTAGCAGACACATTTGCTAGCAAAAGTTTTGGTTTTACTCGTAGGAGATGCACATCTTAGCCTAGTCTTTAGTTTACTCTCATCATTGCATCAATAGGATAAATGAGTTACAATTTTGCTAACGACTCACAAATCTTCCCAGTACAGCTGGGTTAGGAAATTTTGTTTGTTTTGTTTGTTTTGGTTGTCAGGGACCCGCCTGTAGAACGGAGGTTGTTATATGTCGAAGATCGAAGAAGTCAGGAGTCCGCCTGTAGAACAGAGGAACATTCTTCAAGATCAAGCAGTGACCCACTGGAAAGCAGAAGGTTACAACAGAAATCCCCAGCATTCAATCCAAGTTAGAAATAGTAGAAGCTCGCCTCAAGAATGTGAGTCAATAGTCTGGGATGATCAACAGAAGCTGGTCACAAAAACAAAAAAGAAGAGAAAAAAGGCAAGCATAGAAAAAAAAAGAAAAAAAGGGAGAAAAAAGAAAAAGAAAAAGAACCCAAAGTACGGAAGTGGAGAAAAGATGTGGTCTGCTCAAGAACTAGCACCTACAACTAGCAAGTCAAGGTTCAAATCCAAAGTCTGTATGAAGCACCATTCAAGACTCAAGACCAAGTTTCAGAAGACTTAAAGATAGGAATCCTTGTAACTAGTAGCTGATAGGCTTAGTTAGTCTTTTTCAGTTTTCATTTTTGTTGTAATGACAGGACCACGGACCGGAACCTCGACGGAACGGCACCTCGGTCGGCTCTTCACCTCGGTACACTCCACCATCTCTCTCATTTCTGAACTACACGTGGCCTGATTTCTGTAAGACCAAGGATATGTAGGCAGCTCAGATACCAGGGCTCGGTCACATTCCCTTCCTTTCCTTAGTGTAGTCCGTCCAATTTTTAATGGTCGGGTCAAAAACATGTCTAGTCGTTCTTTGTCGGAAAACTCTTCGTGTTTCCAGTCAAAGAGGGGCAGCTGTAGACACCGGATTTTTGACCCTCCCCGAGAATTTTCACATTTTTTAGCATAAATATGTAATTTAGGTCTAATATACCTATTTTGACTATTTTTGCTTTATTTCATTACAAAAAAAAAAAAAGAAAAATTACAAAAATATATGTGTATAAATTTTAGTTTATGTATTTCTCATAAACCTGAAAAATACAAAAATTGTACTTTATTTTGGTACTTTATATAAATTCGAAAATTACAAAAAATATAATTCTATTAATGTTTTGTAGTCATTTTAATTTTGAAAAAATACAAAAATGTTACTTTATATTTTATCTTTATATTAAAAACGAAAATTAAAAAAAATAGTTTTATTAATATTTTGTAGCTATTTTAAATCTTGAAAAATATTTAAAAAAGATATAGTTTTGTTTAAATACTAGTCTTATTTTTGGTAGTTATTTTGCTTACATAGGACTAGTTAAGCAACGTGTTCCTATTTCTCGGGTCCGGGCAAAAGAATAATATTCGGGTTCAAACTACCCGATTTTAGGCCTAATTTTCGGACCTAGCCCATAATAATCCGAGTCCACCACACATGAGGGGACACGAGTGGGGAACACGGACGGAATCCCGTACATGGGGAACCCCACCACGCGTGGGAACATAAGCCTCGAACCCCACCACGCGTGGGGCTCATTTTTCTGGGCAAACCCATTACAAAACATGGACAAAACATTTTGAAAAGAAAGGACTTTTTTAAAAAAATTCAAAGGAGGCCACTGTTCACGCTTCTTCTTCCTCAAGAAGAGGAAGAAGAAACCCTAGCTAACCCCGCTCCGTCTCACTACCCACAACGACCCCCGTTATCACTGTACTCCAAAACCACCACCCACAATGCCATAACTTCCACTCCCTCACGTCGGAACCCAACTCCTCGACCCTACGCCCAAACACCACGTCCAAACACCTACTCAAACAACCAGTCGCACCCCCGTCGCAACCAGCTCCCCCCCAACGCCTGAACCTAACCAAACCCTACCCCAAAACCACCTGCCGAGCCAAAAATCCAGCAACCCTCGTCGTCACCCCCCCTCGACGGAACGTAGGCAGCTGTTGCTGTGTTCTTCTACTCCGTCACTGCCCACACGACCACTCCTCCATTGAAGCCGACGACCACAGCTGTTGTTGCGGCATCGTCAATGACCACGTCCGCCATTGCCGCCCGCTGCAAGCTCCAGCTCCACCCAAACTGAGTTGCTGCTGCATTCGTCCAAAACCACCTGACGCCCAAACACCACAGTTCCGACAACCACCCAACCCAGCTCCTCCCGTCGTCAACCCGTCAGCAGCCCCCTCGCACGCCTGAACCGCCAGCAAACAACCACTCGTTGACCCACCACTACTGTTTCATCCGTTCTGTCCAAACACCACAACCAACCTGCTGCGTCGAGAAAATCCAAAAGGCAGCCAACATCTCGTGCGTTGACAGTATTGGGTCGAGCTTTCAGTCTCCATTGAGGTCGTCTTTGGTTCGTCGAGGTCCGGTACGTCGAGGTTGTTGTCCGAGGCTTCGTCGCAGGTCCAACGCATCGGACTTTAATATCAAGTAGGTCATCTCTGTCCGTATCCTTCATATTTGCTGTTTAGTAATATGTACATGTGTTTGTTGAAATACGGTCCTAGTTCATGCGGATAGTATGCGAGCGAGACATATAAGTATGATGTGTGTGAATTGCTATTTCCTGTTAATTAAATCCATATGATATTGAAATGTGGCCGTGAATGTCTTTTCCTTTGTTTCGTTACTTCAAGTGTTTGGTCGGCATTTTTTTTTTCTTCATGTTTAGATTATTGATGTTTGTCACAATAGGTGTTCGTACACATTCTGTAAGATGTTAGTTATTTTAGTTGTCTTAATAATTGTTTGCCCATGTAGTAGTAATGTTAAAATTATAGTAGTGATTTTAATTCCGCAAAAAAATACTAGTTTCATCAAATAAGTTCAATCTACAACCCGTGACCTCGCAAAGTAGCCAAAATGCAGGTATTTTAGCTTTGTCCCTTTTTATTTTAAAAATAGAAATAAGAAAAAAATAATAATAAAAGAATAAATAAATAATAATAAATAAAAAAAACGAGACAAGCTTCGCCAAAAATAAAAAATGTACAGATTGCGGAGCCCTCACAAAATATATGCATTAAATACTTAGATTCCGGGACGGGCCGTTTAGCAAATTTCACGGCCCTACCCAAAATAATAATGCGCTAGTTGCTTTAGGCGCGCCTTTAATAATTTAATTTTTCTTAAACTCGGGTGCACATTTATGTGACCCAAATCCAAATCTCAACGGAGTCGAAATGTGCCTCTAATCACGGGTACATTGATTGTGACGTGGTTGGAGATGCATTTCCATGACGTTGCAAATTCCATTAAAAATAATGAATGAGACGAGCTTCGACAAACAAAATGCACAAGCTGCGGGGCCCTCTGAATGTATATATATTAGAATACTTAGAATGCGGGACAGGCCGTTTAGCGAACTCCACGGCCCTTCCCAAAAATAACAATACGCTAGTTGCTTTAGGCGCGTATTTAATAATGTTATCTTCCTAAACTCGGGTGCACATTTATGTGACCCAAATCCCAATCTCAACAGAGTTGAAATGTAGCTCTAACCACGGGTACATTGATTGTAACGTGGTTCGAGATATATTTTCATGACGTTGCAATTCCTTATAAAAAAATAAAAAAATATAATAATAATAATTATGAAAGCGGTAAAAAGTTAAAATTTGCACATAAGTTCATATGCGTATAAAATCAGATAATCAAGCCAAATATAACAGTTGAGCGACCGTGCTAGAACCACGGAACTCGGGAATGCCTAACACCTTCTCCCGGGTTAACAGAATTCCTTATCCGGATTTCTGGTACGCAGACTGTAATATGGAGTCATTCTTTTCCTCGATTCGGGATTAAAATTGGTGACTTGGGACACCCTAAATCTCCCAAGTAGCGACTCTGAAATAGATAAAAAAATTCCGTTTCGATTGTCCTTTAATTGGAAAAAACTCCCCTGCCCCCTCGCGGGGCGGAAAAAGGAGGTGTGACACTTGTTTGTCCCCACAAGCACGAAAGCACATTTGCAAACAACTTAAGTATTAACTTGAAACATGCTCTTAGAGAAAGTCCCTCAAGAAGAGTAAGTTTTAATCAACTTACCTCGCTTTCGTTTCTTTAATATTCACAAGCTTTCAATCATCTTCCATCATTCCAATGTTGATTAAAATGCTTAACATCACCAACATGTCGATATATACAATGATCCACAACACTAAGAACCTTCAATCTACAATCGTAACATCCAATGGAACCAATATTAGTAACAAATTCCATAACTTAAGCCATTTAAGCATATTATCAAATACCTTGTAGGCATAAACCTCTACATCTCTTCACCATATGATTAGCTTATCCAACTACTACCATTCATCAATAATTTATTCTACCATCATGATTAAACAATTTATAACTTCCAACATCACATATATGACCATCCATCCGCACCCAACCAACAAAGTTCTATTAAATAATCATCTTTCAATCTCTACAATAGTTATGTAATTAAATGGGGAACTTATGGATTCCAATATCCATACCAAGAGTTTCAATACTTATTCATACTCATATTCCCTTAATAAATCCATACATGTAGGTTTAAGGATGTAGGAATACCTTTTTGGAAAAAATCTTGCAAAACCCTCCTTTGAATTCTTGAAGAAATCTCTTGAAGATCTAAGTATTTTATATGTAGATTTCATTAATACTAGTGTAGAAATGATGGAATTTCACACCAAGATAATGGGGATTGCTTACCTTGAAGATGGGAGGAGTTGGAGGTCTTGAGAGAGTGAAGAAGAACCCCAAGATTTGTCCAAATGAAATGGGAAAAATGGACCCCGAAATTGTGTTTATAGGCCTAGATTTTGGATGCGGCCTCGGATGCTTTGCATCCCCAGTTCACTCTTCTCAGGAGCTCGGATGCTGACCCGGATGCTCTGGCATCACTTCACTGCCAGCCCCTCTTTTCGGACGCGGCCTCGGATGCTTCGCATCCGCAGGCTCCTCCGCTAGCCTTTGATAATTTGGTCATAACTTCTTGTAGGAATATCTAAATGACAAACAGTTTGAAGCGTTACAAACTAGATTCAAAGACCTTTCATTTGATAGGTTTTACATCACATAACTATTAATACATATATAGATATACTCGTCCAAAGTTAGGTCTTGTGCGTACTTATTTGGAACTTTAGTCTACCATGTAATTTCCAACTTGACTTGGACTTAGGGCTATCCTTAGACCCCACATCACTTATAATATACCTCGTACACTTATTATCATATTTAATTAATATCCATCATATTAATAGTCCTCGTCTGCATACAAAATAATGTAATTAGCTCACATCAACTTTCTTAATAGCACTTAAGTACTTCAAAATTTTCCGGGGTGCTACATCTAGTATAAATTACCTTTGGCTAGGATTTACCTCAAGTCTTCCCATTTAATTAGTTTAACAAATGCTTACAACTTTTTGGTCAAATAATTTGGCGTCGTCTGTGGGAATTTTCTAGCCAAAGTTTTAGTTTCCTCTAAGATCTAAAGTTAGTCAGAGTTCCACTTCCTATTTGTCGTAGCTTCGCCTTCTCGTTACAAACATCAACTTGAGAAATTTGTAGGCAAGCTCTTGAAATAGCTGAACCAACCAAGGTCAGACCTTCGCACGAAATTAAATTATGTTTGATTTCTACACGAAAGCCACATCTTGCTGTAGGGACGGGCCTGGTATGTTGTAAGTGTGAGTTGTCAAAGTAGGATTATGGCCACTACGCACAGAGCACATCCACAATCTTATTGTTATCTTAACGTTAGATACCAATCAATACTTTATGAACACTTCCCTCTCTCAGGAAGGGATGATATCATATTGTGTAATATTTTGAAATAACAAGCTTGCCCTGCCCGTATGTTTGCGGTATGACTTATGTTTCCCTTTTTTTGTGCACTTGGGATTGGATCGGACTGGGACTCAAACTCAAGATTCTAACGGGCGAAGTAAGTTGCCAGACCATAAGATGCCCAGATTTGACTAACGACTAAGCCAAGCACGAGGCCGAGATCAAATCTGAAGCCGACATTATAGTACAGGGAAAAATGAGTCGTTCTACAACACCCTTTCCACTCGTCAACCAATCAGGTCGAGGTAACAAACGATTTCGTTTGGGTTTAACTTACTATTTTTCTTTGAGTGGGATAGGAACATGAGCATTCTCCCAAATACGCGAACAGAGAACAAACGCCATCAAAACAACACACCAAGAGAACGTTCCGCGCCATATCATTTCGCAGGCAACGGTCGAGCAAAACCCCTCCCCTCCCTCCAATAAGTTGGTGCTTAACGCCATAACCAGCCCGGAAAACATACAAATCTCTCCAACATGCAGACAGAACACAAGCGCGTGAAACTCACCCACGCATTGGCCAAAACAACTATGCGACGATACAACTAGCTAAAATTTGATCTCGTCCATATATTAAGACATCCCGAAGCTTGAGCGAGACATTCATCGCCTCGCATATCGACTGCTTCTCTAGGCCGAGCAATGAAGGGACTAGATAGACTAAGACTCATCGAGTATATGTACGGATCAAACAGAAACATGTAATACTCTCCAATGAATAAACAAAGTAGTATGACATTCTTACACTCCACCAAGTTTACACATCACGCCAACACATGAAATGTATAGTCGACCTTGCTCGAATTCATTAAGAGTTAAATTTTACCTCGCTCGAACTAACAAGTCAACTTCGACTTCGCTTGAATTAAAAAGTCAAATTTGACTTAACTCGAATTGACAAGTGAAAATTCGACCTCGCTCGAATTAGCAAGATAAATTCGACCTCACTCGAGTTAATAAGTCAAAATTCGACCTCGCTCGAACTAACAAGTCAAATTTGACTTTGCTCGAATTGACAAGTCAAAATTCAACCTTGCTCGAATTAGCAAGATAAATTCGACCTCGCTCGAATTAGCAAGATAAATTCGACCTCGCTCGAGTTAACAAGTCAAAATTCAACCTCGCTCGAACTAGTAAGTCAAATTCGACTTCGCTTGAATTAAAAAGTCAAATTCGACTTCACTCGAATTGACAAGTCAAAATTCGACCTCGCTCGAGTTAATAAGTCAAGTTTTACCTCGCCCGAATTAGCAAGTCAAGTTCGACCCTGCTCAAAGTAACTACCAAAAGTCAGGGACTTACTACGAAAAGATCCAAGAAATTCGCAAAGAAAAGAGAAGGAAAGGCCAAAGGCATACAATCAAGGACGAATCAACTATTTCATTCAAAGAAAAGATAGCGTCTTACAAAGGGACAAAGGGGGGAGGGCCCACCCAACAAAAAAAGGGCCAAAGGCCAAAGGCATACAATCAAGGACGAATTAAGTACAAGAGCTTCATTCAGCATTATCCCCATCCACGTTGTCATCTCTCTCTCTGCTTGGTTCAACAACTTTACCTCCAACATCACTCTCTCCATCGGAATGTTCCTCATCAAAGGCAAGCCCATCCTCGTCCTCATCAACTCCACCGGCCTCTGGCGGTGCAGGGTCATAACCATAGGCAAGCCAGGCCTCACGCGCTTTAACTCGAGCCTCTTCGAAAGCAATATCAGAAACACTTCCTGCTGCCAAAAAACCCTTATATATATCCCGCTGAGCCTCAGCGTGGATCCACATCTCATACAAAGGGCGAAGAACAACAACAAAGGCAGACATAGGAGGAGTCGAAGTTAACAATTTAGCCCTCTCAACCTCGAGAGCAGCAATTTGACCACCTAGGGTCGAGACTTCTCTCTCAAGCTCGCCAATTCTCTCATCAAGTCGCGCCTCCCTTAGAGTGGTTGTTCCCATCTCAGTTGCACGCTCAGACCCGAGAATGCGGATAGAATCCTCCAGCGCGGTAGCTTTTGCCAAGGCCTCTACTCGGGCTCTTTCTGCTCTCTCCAACTCGATCGCCTTCCCCTCTAATTCGATCACCTTCTCCGCCAATTCAACACTCATACCAGCGACTCTAGTGGCACTTTGCTCAAGCTCTGCCCGCAAGGCTACCACTTCGCCTGAAGATCAACGCACTCAGTCATAACCCCCTTGCGCACCTCAAGCTCCTTTTCTTTGGCCCTAAGCAGCCCCTCGAGTTCGCTGCATCTGCCGATGGACCGCACCAGGTCCTCGTCCTTCCGCTCCAACTCCTCTCTAAGGGACTGAAGACTGCCGCCCTCCCTAAGTCTTACTTAAGGAAGCACGCTCAAGAGTCAACCAAGCCAGGGTCTCGTATGGGGAGTAATACACCGACGAGTGATTCAACTATGATCGAGGTCGAGCACTGAATTCGGCCTGAACGGCTAGTTTAAAACTTAAGCATTTTAGAGAAATATTCTACAGGATATTCCAAGAACTTAGAAACTTTAGTTAAGGACCACTGGGTAAAGAAAGTGTTTTTATATAAATATCAGGGGAAAGAGAGGAAGATGGATCTTCATTTTTTCAGGTTCCTCGCCAAGAAGGAAGGAGAAAAGAAGTTTAGAACCTCAGTATTCATCACTAGTTTAATCATATCAAATGTATGGAGGTCAACCTTGTTCAAGAACGATGACTCTTTCATTTATGTATTCTTCGTTATCATTTAATATTATTGAAATCATCATCCTTTTTCTTACATTATGGGATTCAATCGTAATCATAATCAAACTTTATGTTTAGCTATGCTTATTTATTCTTATATTCTATATCAGGTTTAGTAGAAATTACCTTTGGCTAGGATTTACTTATAATCATAATCAGACTTATATTCTAAGTCTTCCCACTTAGTTAGTTTAATAAAAAGAGTTAAAAACTTTTTGGTGAAACATGCTGTAAGCTCAATTCAAAATGATGCTTTGTAACAAGCGTACTTCTTACGGTCGCTCTTTTGTATAATGCAGGCGCTCAACAGTATTCTAAAAATTGAAGGTTTAAAAATGCAGGGGCTCAACAGTCGATGTATCCTCGACTCAATTGCTGTACCTCATTAAATTCCTCCCACCGACACAATCCACAAAACTTTTAAAAACCAACACAAATGCACCACATGTACCTACTTGTGATTGCTTTATCTCCCTAAAGTGGGAGCCTCACTCCCTTTTCTTCTCACACCTCATCTCTACAACTTGACACTCACCAGTTGCTTTGCTTTACTGGTAAGTTCAAATAGTACCCTTATAGTTGTTTTTTATCCTAGGGTAAATTCACACGGATTGTATTTTAATTAGAAGTTGGTAAAACATGGAGGAATAACAGTGTTGTGAATAGTGAACATGTTGAAGCAATCATCAAGTAGGAATCTGAGGACGAAAGGGTTTAAACTAAAGCATGCTTTTCAAGCATTTGTACTGCTTTTGATGTGCTTCTGGTTGATTTACCAAGTAAAGAAATCTTACAGCAGGAGCAAGGTTGGGTTAGAGGAGAATTGGGAAGAAAAATTAGTTAAGGAACAAGAAGTGTTGAAGTTAGGGAGAAAGGATCTGAATCCTTTGCTGTTAGATGAGTTAGCTGCTGAGTTTCAGAAAACCCCAGATGAGGATCTTGAACAGGAAGAAGAAGAGGGGAAAAATCAAGCTAGTAATGATGGAGATGATGATACAGATGGAGTTGGAGAGCATGAACAATTGGAAGAAATAGTAGATGAGGATGATAAAGATACAAGAAGAAGGAGAGATGCAGATAATATGAATAGAGTGTTTCAACACTAAAGGGGAATCACCACATCCCTTTGTTAGTATTTTGATTTTGGAAATCCAAATTGTAACTGAGAATAAAGTGTCTGCAATGTACAGCTGCATAGGCAATTACAAGCAAAGACTGATCCATTGATAGTGTAACTTGCTGTGTTTGTCCAATCTCAAGTAGTATAAGATACTAAGAGATTAGAGAAAAATGTTTTCGTTAGAGTATTTTTAAGGATTTCAACCTGAAAACTGGAGAATGCGAGGGTTGCTTTGCTTATATGTAATTGTAATTTTAATTGTAATTGTGTTTAGGTAGATGGATTAAGTTTGGACGAATCCTACTTCTTGCTGGTGTTATAATGATCTGTAGGAGAGGAGCATATTTGCAAGTCTAGTATTCTGTCAATGGTTTTCTACAAATATTTGTCTCGAAAAGCTTTGCGTAGTTGTGACCAGTATGATGTTTTGCCCAGATTCAAGCATTCAAACACCATATATTATCAAAATAGACAGACAACTGCTTTTACTTTCTGCTTATTTCAATCCATAAACAAGTTTTCTGCACTCTAAATATGAATCATAAACTGAGTCCATTACTTAAATGGTCACTCAACTATCCCAAATTATCTAGTAAACTCATATTTCTTTCGTTTGTAGCAACAAAGTCATTTAACTATGCACATAGCACTCAGAAGGCCATTTAACTAGATTTTTCAAATTTTTAATTGTTAAATACCTATTTACCCTCTAAATTATCAATTTTTAAAACTTTTTAAACATTATCATTTTTTTCTCTTTTTAATCTACATTGTGGAATTACCTATAGAACAAATATATTTTATTTATAAAATAAAAAATAAAAAATTAGGTTTCAGCTTATATAATGTCAGAAAAATAATATAATTGAGCATAACTTTTAAGAATATATAATGTATATTATAAAAATACCTTTATATTAAGTGCATGAAATATATATATTTTATAACCTTTAAATTTTTGAATTTTTGTTGTTAATATTAAAATTATTATTACGAACAAATTATTCTAATTAATTTTTTTTTACTATGCTCAATATTTTATCATTCGAACATTAAATATGCTTAAATTCTTTTTTTTTTAATTTATAAATAAAATTTATTTATTCTATAGGTAACTCCATAATATAAATTAAAAAGGAAAAAGTCATAATATTAAAAAGTTACAAAAAATAAGATAAATATTTATAATTTAGAGGGTAAAATAGGTATTTGGAAATCCAAATTTTGAAAAATCTGGTTGAGTGACCTTCTGAGTGTTATAGGCATAGTTAAGTTGACTTTGTTAAACGAAAGAAAAATAACTTTACCAGATAATTTGGGATAGTTAAGTGACCATATCAGTAATGGATTCATCATAAACTATAGTCAGTTTTACTACGAGATAAAGTTGACAATCAACCAAAAAGCAAAGTTATACAGAAACGAGGATTGACCATGTAAATAATAGTAGTAGAAATTTTTTTATGGCATTACATGTTTTGGAAAATATTCGAAAAAATCCGTAGACCAAGTCTGAGACACATGAAATCCTTCGAATTGCTACAAAAGCCAATTAGAAGGAAAGCTGGCATTGAGACATTTGAGGAAATTGCGGCCAAGAAGTCCAAAGAGAGATTCTTCCAGAGCTCACCCAGCTGAAACTCCGAGACTTAAAGCGCAGCAGCAAAGGCATAGGCCAAAAGGGATAACGTCCAAAAAATCTGCTTCAAACCAATGCTATTGATTCACTTTTATGGACTCTTAGTTTTAATCCGTTGGCGAGCATTCCACTGCAACGACATCCACACTATAGACGTGCCTGAGAGAAAATGGAACTCCTCAAGACAGTCAAAAGTGGTGTGTGACTTTGACTGAGATCAAATAATTGCAAAGAAAGGAAAGAATGTGCTGATGCATAAAGATAACGCCACTAATGCAGTTGTTTTTTTGAGTTACCTCCAGATTATTAGAACTTCCTTATTATAGTTAAACCACAAACATAGGTAAAGAAGTTCTGAAGTTGACAACTAATTGAACACTTCATAAGAACCATCATATGGATTTGCTTCATCATCTCATTTGTTTAAAAGTAACTAACATCTTTAGGTAGTAAATTGGGCTTAAGCAACAGCACTCCACCCAACATATATGCGAAATTCATAAGAATAGCAAGTTGCAGGAGTTCAATTAGCGCAACTAAAAAGTTCGCAAGAAAGAAACATGGTAAGTTTGACAGATTTTTCAGAGAAGTTAGCAGCACAAGCAGGTCTTCAAATGATTAAGTTGAGGATTTAGTGACATGGCACAACTAAATGAACCCAGGTCCATGTTAATAGATGCTAAACAGAAACTCTAAATCACATGGCACTTGGTGAATTAAGGATGAATCACAGGTTATAGTATTTGAATGCAATTTTTGCATTTTGAAAGCACTAGTTAAGTAAATCCAATCTTTACTTTCACTGTTTTAAAAGCATATCAAAGCCAGTGATGGAGGGGAAACACAGAAAACCATTACAAGATCTAGCAGCGGTCATAAAAAAGAATTCTGGGAGGTACAATACCTGCAAATATACCAACAGTAACCAGATTTTTTATTTCCATTGTCTGATAGATCAAGAACTCTGTCAGGAAATGACCGAAGGCATAGACGAACGATAACAAGGTTGCCAAATACAAAGGCCTGTCATGAAGGTTAAATGCACACAGATAGCAAAGAGTGCATGTTAGAAGAGTCCACACTCCAAATGTCCTCCCATGTACTTCTGACACTGCACATGATAATCAAAAAGTACAGTTTTCATTAGAAACATATCAAATTTAGGACAAGACCTTGAAAAGAAGTGAGTTGACACAATAGTTAACAGGACTTTGGAATACAAGAAAAAGAAAAGAGCAATGTAATGCTTGGTTATTCCAATGCAATCACAAGTAAAACCACCCGATCCTGAGCAATACAAACTATTTATCACTTGTCAAATTTAACGTACATGCACAGATTTGAGCTTAAAAAGTCAATGTTCTTAAAAGTTATTCAAGAAGTTGAGCACCAAATGTAACTAATCAAATGTGTTACTACTGACTGCACACTGCAGTACCAGTAACTTCTTTTGATCGGTGAATGCACTACCACCAGTAAGGTTCTATTTTCATGACAAAAGCTACTCCGTACATTAACAAGTTGTAACCACCAAATTCCCACATTACAATCCCACATTAGCTAAGGGCAGCCGGGTGCACAAAGCATCCAGCGTTCGCGTAGGGTACGGCAAAGTGCCGCACCCCAAGGGGTAATGATGTAGACAACATACCCTAATGCAAGCATTAGTGACGACTTTCACGACTCGAAATCGTGACCTATAGGTCACATGGAAGCAACTTTACCGCTGCTACAAGGCCCCCCTTCTACCATTCCACATCATTCCCAATAAATTCAAGCCAGACAAGAAACATAATATTGTCACACTTACTTGACAATACATAGTATTTATAGGTGCATTGGGGCCAAGCAAGTAGTGACAACAACACTATTGCAACCTATCAAGACGAACGAATTCTCGAATTTAATCGACTCCAGCTGAGTTACAAAATAACCCAAAATAACCCAAATGGGATGACATGAAGATATGTAACTTGCACAGACATAACGAGATCTTTTTAAGAAGTCTTTTGAGCTGCAATTGTTGGATAAAGACTTCTCTTATGAAAGGATAGGACTATGTCGAGAGCTTGGAGGTACTGATAATGATACCCATTTGTGACAGTACAAAATCTGATAAAGGGGAACAGTTTTACCTTTTTAAAAGACATGCAGAAGTACAAGCTAATATTAAGAGACACATGAAAGAAGTGCTACAAATACTGCAAGAGAATAATTACATTTTCATAGGGCGATATCACATTCTCACATCATGAATTACTGAGTGTAGATCTGTAGGTATGATTGTTTTTCCCGTTTCAACTGACTTTGTTTATGGGTAGGAATTGTCTTGTTTGAAAACTGCCTAGTTAAATGGTAAACGCCTTTTTGTTTGCAATAGGATATCCATAAATAGGTTAATTTTTTTCATTAGTTTATAATTGTTGTATCTACATGATGAATAGATTGATCTAGTAACCAGTTATAAGGATTGTAAATCGCAATATAATACCACCTAAAATGCATAAATATTCCATCCTTAGCAAGGAGAAGAGCTCAATCTGATTCTTGAGATCGTTCTCTTTACTATCATCCACATTTTTATTTTAATCAGTCATATGTGGATTTCAGATAATAGTCACTAAACCAAGAGCATTAAAGCAAAAATCTGGTTATACTTGCATATCCGAATAGGAGAATTCATTATAGTCTTAACCTTTACCATATCAAAAAAAGAGAATTCATTATAGTCTTAACCTTTACCATATCAAAAAAAGAGAATTCATTATAGTCTTAAATCAAGGGAATGTGAAATGTGGACGAAGTAATTCTTGGATGTAAAGAATGAGAATTGAAAATTTAAGCTAGTTTAATAAGTACCTGGTAAGCAACAAAAGTGCATTGGATCCACTGATTTCAAACCCGTAAATCCAATCAAATCTATTGCCTATAAAATCATGCCAAACACATCAAAGTCAAAAGCCAAGTCTTAAGCCCCATTGACATAATGTATTGCTCCTTTTACTCATTATTATCTATTTATCACCATTTCAACCCTATGGAATAGCAAATCAATCCAACAGTACATTGTCCCTTGTTCCATTTCCCAATCAAAATGAAATGCGTCTGGTCTAGGGGCAGATCCAAAGTATCAACAGTGCATGTCTCAAAACCCACCACCTTCACTTGACCGGTACCTGTGCTGGTGGGGGTAGCAGGCACCCGGTGGAGTAGTCGAGGTGGGTGCAAGCTGGCCCGAACACCACCATCATAAATACAGAAAAAATAGTGTCTGCGTGTCTGTATTGACAGTGTGCACGAGTTTACACTGAGTATTGTAGCTCGGATTCGAATTGAATTCATACTAAATTTGCATCTACAACCACGAAGTAGTAATAGCTTAAAATTATGATCTCAGTCTGATCCTTAATTGATTTTAATTGGACATAGCTGCCATAAGTTCCTATATGTAATCATCCTAGGCAATGGAATAAAATTACCAAAAAAGACACTTTTTGAGTGACAAATCACAGAACATAAGGCGAAAGTAAGGGGATTTGATGTGTACTGGAATATATTGAATTGCTTCCTATTAGAGATTCAAATCAGATCGGGAGAATTAAACAAAAGCCAAAATGTGCGTGCAATGCTCGTTATCCAACGACGAAATGTAGAGCACGAAGCGTGATCTAAGTAAAAAGTGTGCGTAAAACTTACTGGTGGTTTTGGAGAAAACAGCGAGACGAAGAGCCCAAATGTCGAAGAAACCGAACCATACCGATGCAAGCCGAAGTGTGCCCACTAGCATCAACCACCATCCTAACAGCTCCATCGCTCTCTCTCTCTCTCTCTCTCTCTCTCTCTCTCTCTCTCTCACACACACACACACACACACACACACACACAGAGTTACTTTTTCTGTTTTCTCCCTCTGTTTTCATTTTTCAACCACTAAATAGTAAGGGGCCGATAAACATGCCCATTGACCCAAATGAACTCATTTTCGCCCATTAAGTTGGGAAAAATGATCTTTATTCTCTTGTACCACTTTCAATTGTAAAAATAGCATAGTATAACTAGTTTTCGGACTGGTCATTCAAAAATAGCTAGCGTTTACAAAATCAATAAAAAATAGTCATTATTTTGCTACAATAGAGACCGGTCCAACATAATATACTGGAGTTCGGTGCATCTGTGTATGTACTCCAGCATATTATGCTGGACCAGTATACTTTGCAGACTCCAGTATAATATACTGGAGACTGGAGCACCGATGCTCCAAACTCCAGTATATTATACTGGACAATTATACTTGCTGGAACTCCAGTATATTATGCTGGAGTTCTAGTGTACTTATGCTGGTATGCTGGAGTTCCAGCATACTTATCCTGGAACTCCAGTATAATATGCTGGAGTTCAAGCATACTTATGCTGGAACTCCAGTATAATATACTGGCGTATTTTCCGGGTTTTGAACAGTGTTTTCGCTCAGATTTATCTTTAAATGAAAAGTGGCTAAATTTCGATTACTTTTGAAATTGGGTTATTTTTGAACGACCGGTTATAAATCTGGCTATTTTTGAATTTCTCCCCTTTCAATTGGGAAAAGTTACCTATTTAGCTTGTCGCCAAAAATAATTATATTCACTACCCAATATATAAAAAAATATACACTTCATTATATATTAATATATATATATATATATATATATATATATATATATATATATATATATATATATATATATATATCATATGTATATTATACATTAATATATAAAAAAATATACATTTTACTGGCTATTATTTTAAAGAATTAACCCAATTATTGTATATTTTTTCTCTTTTATTATTATTTTTTAGAGCAGCTATATTGTATAATTTTTCTCTTTTAATTGAATAAAATAAAATCTCGTGTATTATTTATTTACTGATATTCCATGAAAATGGACACATAATTAAAATGATGTTTGTAATGGAAAAGCTATTAGCAGGATACCATTAGAACAATCTGCATGATTATAATAGTGACTTTTTAAGCATTGAATTATTTTTTTCTGGTGGATAATATATTGAGGGTTATCTGATTTTTTTAAGTAAAAGGATGCTAAAAATGAAAATTGAAATAAGAAAACTTTTGTTGGCAAGAGTTTATCTCAAAGCTGATATCCCATTGGCATTATCTTAGTTATTATTTGGTTTTAAAAAACACAACTTAACAAATATAGTCTATGATTTGTGAACATATTCTGAGACGACTCCTAATTTAATATTCACATTGCACTTCAAATAACTTCATTCAATTTACAGAACTTGAATAGACATACGTCCTTATAATGCCTAGCTGGTCTGGGTAACGATCACATTGACAACATTAAATATGTAAATTATTGAATTCTTATCTCATTAAATAGAACGATTTATATACTTGTTTACCTCGAAAATACGAGTAACAATTAAATTTGATTTGTGCTTTTAAAGATATATGATTTAGTTCATTACCAATTAATAATGAAGAAATATGAAGTATAGATGAAGGAAATAAGTAAGACCAAACTAGTAGAGAAGACACTATTGACCTCGAGCCAAAGCGACCTTGAGATTGGTCAAGAATAATAAAACAAGAATAATAAAACTAAAGGACAATTCTGATGAACAATGAGCGAAAAAGTAAGAGAGTGTATTCTTTTCCAAGTAAGAGAGTGTATTCTTTTCCAATGATTAGATGATCCTTACAAATGATTGAGGTCCCCTTTATATAATAGGGGAACCCTAAAATAGGGTAGATTTCTATTTACAGTAAGGAATCTTATTGGGGACAGATGTATAGCCGCCTAGTACGAATTTGTACTAATTCATACAAATCTATTCCGGAATTTATGCCATGATCTTGGGGATGTGGCGGGAATCTTGTCCTTCTGTAACAAACTCATAACGACACTGTTGCGGAGTTTGTTGTACCTGGCTCCGATGTTCCACGAGCACTTAGGTCTTCGAGCCTCTTATTCAACCTTCAACCCCGAGCTTGGTCTATATCGAACTTTTGTCCTCGATGTGACTTCTCGAGCCTACAAAATTGGAGGCATATGATTTTGACCGTATACATCGGGCTTGCTCCTAGCCTATTTCGATCTCGCTCTTGAAGTGACCCTCGAGCCCACGAAATCGGGTGTCCCCAATTTCTACCGTGTATAGATAGTCCCCGCGTTTCTTAGAGTATAACGACAAGAAACGAATTGAGTCCTTTATTTTTATCCCGATTTGCCACGATATCATCATCGTGATGTAAGCGACTGAGGAAATGAGAGCTTGGAAGTTGGCCTTTCCCGAAGAAATCTCCGAGAACTTTTAGCGAGTCCGGCGGCGGGGAAAGTTTTGAGGGCGAAGACGCTTCTGCCGATAAGGACTGTGCCGCTTGGGTTTCGTGCTCTTAGTAATTTTTTTTGCTTTTGAGGCTGATCGGCCCCTGCGAGGAACTCTTGATCGTGACCTATAGCTCTTGTAAAAAAGTTTACACAAAGTCTTTTTCCTTTCATGGCTTTTGAATCTGTTACCCTTTTGTGCGGGTCAAAGCGCCTTATCATAAAATTCCTTTTGAATGTCCAAAGTTTGAGATGGTAATGACCGTAATACGTTCTGCCCTCGAACGTTTCTGATCAATGGACCCCGAATATCCATTCGAACTTGAGTTTGAGTAGCTCTTAGGTTCAACAGTCGATGAGGTAAGGTAGCCCTTGGGCTTGATAGTTGAGTGAGTGCACGCTTGAACTTAAAATGAAAATAGCCCTTAGGCCTTATGGCCAAGTGAGGACATGCTCGAACTTGAGATGAGGTGGCCCTTGGGCTCGAATGATAATCCCCGAGTGAGAATTTTCTCGAACTCGGGTAACCCTTGGGCTTACTAGTCAAGTGAGTACTTGCTCGAACTCGAAATGAAGTTAGCCCATAGGCTTTATGGATAGTCCCCGAGTGAGGGTTTGCTCGAACTCGGTTTAAGATAGCCCTTGGGCTTTTATGATCGAGTGAGGACTTGCGCGACTCGAAATAGAGTTAGCCCTTAGGCTTCATAGATAGTCCCCGACTGAGAATTTTCTCGAACTCGGGTATCCCTTGGGCTTAGTGATCAAGTGAGTACTTGCTCGAACTCAAAATGAAAATAGCCCTTAGGCTTTATAGTCGAGTGAGGATTTGCTTCGAACTCGAAGTAAAGTTAGCCTTTAGGCTTTTTTGTATTGGCCCTTAAGCTCTTTTAGATCGGCCCTTAGGCTCTTTAAGTTGGGCCAATTCGGCCTCTAAGAAGGCCATAATATTTTCCTCTTTTCGGCTAAAAGACTTAGTGAAAATTTCTTTATGCCTTAGCATGTATTTTTTTTGTACCCGTTGGGTTCTTCTTGAGTCTTTTTCGAAGGCTGAAGTTATCGAAGCCATTAAATTATTCGAAAGTTGATTTTATTGAACCGCTTTTTGCTTTTGTCGAGGCTAGCCGAGTTTAACCGATTTTTCGTAGTACTTGAATGCCTTTAATTTATGGCAGAAGTCGAACGTCTCCGAGCCGCATTATTTCGTCCGTAGCCTTTTACATGACCATAGTCTTTAATATGACTGTAGTCTTTAATATGGTCGTAGCCTTCAATATGGCTGTAGCCTTTAATATGGTTGTAGCCTTTAATATGGCCGTAGCCTTTAATATGGCCGTAGTCTTCGGGTATGTCTCTTGGACTTGTTTCCCGATAACCTTTCGAACTTTTTCGAAAGGTTAGTCCCCGAGTATGATGGCCTTGGCCTTTGCATCAAGGGATGCCTGTTGAGGTCTTATAAATTCGAGTTCAGATACTCAAATGTGTGGACTGTCGATGACAGTCCCCGAGTATTCAAGGTATATTTGCGTTTTGGCCCTTGAGCCATTTCTCGTGGAATCACAAGTATGATGTTCATATAGTAGCAAGTTTCTTTGATACACAAAGTGTTTTGATATAAAAAGAATTCTTCTTTGGATAATTGATACATGCGTCAATGTTTCGCCATCGGGGCTCGACTATTCTATACGTACACGGTTCATCCGACTGTTTGGCCCATTACAAAGTTCTCCTATCGAGACCCGATGTCCTGAAGGGATTTCCTTGCAACAAAGTAGACACTCGAGGGTAATGCCCTTCAGTACTTGAGGCTTATTGTAGGGAACCTTGGATACCGTTGAATATCTCTAAGTTAACACGACAATGGTTGCCTCGTTAAAATCCACTTGGGACAAAAACCGGTCTAAGAGAAAAAGAGTGCAACGTGTGCTTTAAGATCCAAAACTTCATGTCGATCCTTGTCGAAACCTACAAGTGTTAGTCGAAAAATAGAAAGGATTGGACTGGGGTCGTACCTTTATTCGGATGTTGGATATTTAGTGTGATCTTTCGGCATGAAGCCCCCGTAAATTTTGACCTTCATCATTTATCCTCTCATTTCCTGCAAAGCTTGCCCAGACTTGCTGCTTCTACGGTCTGCATTATACGGTTGATATCGATCTCTATTAGACCTCGGCTCTCAATCGACGTCCCTTTTGATACTACTCATGGGCCTATTAGGATAAATGGACCCCGAAGGAGTCCTCAATTGATCATCCTCGACTCTAATCTTCGACTGGCACCGATTATGTACGTCGATCCAAGTGACAGTCGAGTATTCGAGTAAACTTTGCTTAAACCGCTTCAATAGAACCCCAAATGTTGAGACCTTGAGTGAAAGCTTGAACAGCCCAGTCATCGGTGACCGGAGGAAAATCCATTCTCTCTGCTTGGAACTGAGATACGAATTCCCTGAGCATTTCGTTGTCTTTATGCCTTACCTTCAAAAGGTCCGACTTGCTCGTTGCAATTTTAATGGCACCGGTGTGTGCTTTTACAAAAGAATCTGCAAGCATGACAAACGAATCAATAGAATTAGGGGGTATGTTATGATACCATATCAAGGCACCCTTGGATAAAGTCTCCCCGAACTTCTTCAGCAGTACGGATTCAATTTTGTCATCTTCCAAGTCGTTTCCTTTGATAGTGTACGTATACGAGGTGATGTGTTCATTCGGATCGGTCGTCCCGTTATACTTGGGAATCTCGGGCTTGGGGATTGGATTTAGAGCCGCACTAGGGGGAATGGTCTTTGCACGAACTTGTTAGAATTTAGTCATTCTAAGATCGGGGGTTCCCCTGGTATTTGATTAATATGGGAGTTATAAGTTTCTACTTTTTTGTAATTATCCTCAATCTCCTTCTCCCTGGACTCGATTCTCTTGGTGAGTTCCTCGAGCACCCTCATAATCGTGGGGTCAATCCCTGAGCCATTACCGTTCGGTCTCTCCGGCACCGGCTCAGTACGTCGAGTGTCCCCTAGTTCGACCATGCTTGAAATTTTATCCTGACTTTGAACTTGAGCGATAGCAATCTGTTAAGCTTGTAGCATCTCGAATATTACTTGGAGGCTGATTCCCTCGTCTCCTATACCCTGTGTTCCTTGGCCCCCAGATCGGGCTTGCTTGCGTACACTTCCTCCGGGGTCTGCGCCTAGATCCGCATTCAAAGCAATGTGTGAACTAACATCGACTAGTTCCACATTTGGCATTTCCTCAGGGTTTATTAGTATTACACCGACCCCTACACTATTGTTTTCCCCATGAAATCCAAGACCATCGTTGTCGTGTACATGTGTGTTTTGTGAGTTTGACATGATTTTACCTGAGAACAAAAATTCTTGACAAGAACACGTGTAAAAATAACGTGTGTTATGAGAATTAGTACTGAAATAATCAATATTATCTTTAGCCCCACGGTGGGTGCCAAACTGTTTACCTTGAAAATACGAGTAACAATTAAATTTGATTTGTGATTTTAAAGATATATGATTTAGTTCAATACCAATTAATAGTCAAGAAATATGAAGTATAGATGAAGGAAATATGTAAGACCAAACTAGTAGAGAAGGCATTATCGACCTTGAGCCAAAGTGACCTCGAGATAGGTCAAGAACAATAAAGTAAGAATAATAAGCTAAAGGACACTTCTGATGAACAATGAACGAAAAAGTAAGAGAGTATATTCTTTTCCAATGATTAGATGATCTTTATAAATGATTGGGTCCCCTTTATATAATAAGAGAACCCTAAAATAAGGTACATTTCTATTTACAGTAAGGAATCTTATTGGGGACAACTGTATAACCGCCTAGTACAGATTTGTACTAATTCGTACAAATCTATTCCGGAATTTACGTCATGATCTTGGGGATGTGGCAGGAATCTTGTCCTTCTGTAACAAACTCAAAACAACATTGTTTTGGAGTCGGTCGTACCTGGCTCCGATGTTCCTCGAACACTTAGGTCTTCGAGCCTCTTATTCTACCTTCGAGCCCGAGCTTGGTATATATCGAATTTTTGTCCTCGATGCGACTTCTCGAGCCTACAAAATCGGAGGCATATGATTTTGACCGCATATATCGGGCTTGCTCCTAGTCTATTTCGGTCTCGTTCTTGAAGTGACCCTCGAGCCCACGAAATCGGGTAGCCCTGATTTTTACCGTATACAATACCACAAGTGTACACGGTACCTGGGGGCAGGGGGAGGGGGTGGGGGAGTGGTGGGAAACCAAACTATCCAAATTATTTTGGTCAAACATTATCGAGAAGCGCTCGAATTAAAAGTGAATTTCTGACCAATGACAATTTGATTAAGAGTTTATTTAGTACATTTTTTGGCATTTCATTAATGCAAAAAAAAAGTAAGCTTAAAAGGTTGAGTTTATACAATACATCTCTAATTACTCCCTAGATAATTGGGGACCAAATTAAACTGAAGAGTTTAATATAATACATCTTAATTATTAAGAAATCTTTCATATCAACAATCTTAAGGAATCCTTGAAGAGACAAGGAGTTAATTGTAATGGTGATATTATGTGTTTAGATAACTCTTCTTTGACCTATTGAATATCGATAGTTGTTACACGACCTGACTATTATTGAATACTATTAATTTGAGGTCACTGTTATAATAAGTTTAAATTGTGGATGAAGTTTGTGATGCCATTTTATTTACCAATTGTAGCATAGCATCATCCAAAAACTAGGAAATGGAACAAGATAAAGGCAAAATGCATCCATAAATTGAGGATTGTGATTAGTGCTGAGAGGGTGAAAGAGACTTTCACGTTACTCTGTCTACTATCTGCTGTTTAGAGCCACAATACACTTGTTTAAGGTTATGTAAGTAGGAGGAAATATTACTAGTGGGCACAAATCGAAAAACTAATTCAAGAACGTGACTTATGCCCAGGATGACTGGACTTGTAGCCTGTTTGGCTGAGCTTTTAAAATCAGCTTATTTTAAAAAAGATTTTTCAAAAAAGTTTTTTTTTTGTAAGAAGCTGTTTATGTTTAGCTAATCAGTTTGAAAAGTATGTTTGAAACTAGTGTTTGATCAAATTTTTAAAAAGCGTTTTAAAAATGCTTTCATCAAAAAAAATATTTTTGGCCAAAAAAATCACGGTCAAACAGGGTATTAGCCTCTGGCTACAGGAAAAGAGTGCTTGGTTACGAAGCAACACAAACAATGACACTAGGTTCTCTGATCTAGTTAGTAATGACTCATCCTGACCCTATTACAGCACCAAACACACTCAGCACAATAAATGTTAGTACTTCATATAGTCCCCTCTTTGAAAGAATATTGACCAGTTTTAATCAGACCAGATCCAAACTTGATTTTTTTTTTGTTTCTTTATGATCCGAACTTAAGGGTTTGTTTGGTATGAGGTATAAGAAGGTATAAGGGTGGTATAAAAATTTAATACCACTTTAATACTCTGTTTGGTTAGCAAACTAGGTATAAGTTATTCCGGTGTTAATTTTAATACCAGGATAATTTATACCTTATAGAAGGTGGGGTAATTAGCTTGATTCTGCATTCCTCCATACTTCACTCGGACAACAATTGGGGCAATATGTATCTTTTGAACTTATGCGACTGAACTTAGAATGAAACTCTAAGCTGCCTACGTACCTCGGTGAAGAGGATCAAGTCATACCGTAGTTCAGACTGGGTAGATTTTTTTTTGGGCCATACACAATTTATACTCTTGCGGGCTAGGAGTGTAGCAACATGCAGTTTAGGCTCGTGCGTCAAGGAGCATCATGACTTACAATTTAGGCTCGTACGTCGAGGAGCGTCATGACTTGTAATTTAGGCTTGTACGTCGAGGCGCATTATGACTTGCAACTTCATGGATAATACTTCTTCAAAAACTTGCCGTTGATAGGGCCGATTCTCATACCATCTGCATCAACCAGCTTGTAAGCCCCACTTGGATAAGCTTCTTGTACGACATATAGCCCATCCTATTTTGAAGTGAACTTCCCTACAAGTTTATGGGAAGTAATTATGGGTCTTCGTACGACAAGGAATTGATCTCCTACTTGAAAGGACCTCGGACGAACTCTTTTATTGAAGGCGCGAGACAATCGAGCTTGATAACATTCAAGACTCTGTTGAGCTTCCAATCTCTTTTCATCAAGAACTTCCAACTCTGCTAATCGAAGTCGAGCATTTTCTTCATCAGTGATCCCTTCTTGAATAGCCAGTCGTAACGAAGGTATTTGACGCTCAAGTGGCAAGACGACTTCGACTCCATAAATGAGTGAATAAGGAGTCGCCTGTGTTGGCGTGCGATGAGTCGTTCTATATGCCCATAGAGCTTCTTCCATACGATCATTCCAATCTCGTTTGGATTTGGAGACAACTTTCTTTAACAAGTTGCATAGAGTCTTGTTGAATTCCTCAGCTAGACAGTCACGACCCAAACTGAAGGGCCATGACTAGCACCCGACCACACTTGCCGAGCACCAACGTACATTTCATCCAACCTTCATTATTATCTTTTAGGGCTGACGAGATCAATATAAATGGTAGACCTAGATCATGGACAACCAACAATAAAATATGACGGCATGAACATACATAGCAGGGGATGACCAGACAATCAAGAAACTACATATAAGGTATGAGCTACCACGCTACTATGAAAGACTATACAACAAAAACTAGACGACAAGGCATACCAAACTATACATGAGCCGACACCTGTCTATGAGCCTCTAAAAGAACATAAGTGTTGCAACATAGCCGGAACAGGGCCCCGACATACCCATAATGTCTATAACAAAAATTGCATACCAAGACCAAGGCAAGTCCGAAGAAGGGATCTCGCCAATCACCGCTGAACTGGACAGTCTACTGTGGTGGGGGAGCTGCACCTGCCTGTCTATCAGGACCTGCAGCACGACATGCAGCGTCCACAAATAAAAGGACGTCAGTACGAATAAAATACTGAGTATGTAAGGCAAGGAACCATAAATACGATCAGTAATGTAAGCAAGGATAGAGAATATACAACCTGTAACATCTTAGTACCTCTGAGGGCTACTTACATGAAATGCATGATACATATGTATAAATACATAAACCTTTAAAGCATTCGCCTCTGTGGGCATCATCATCATCATATCGTACCCGGCCATAATAGGCTCGGTAAAAAAAATGTACCCGGCCATCATAAGGCTCGGTAGAATCGTACCCGGCCACGTGGAGCTCGGTAAAACCCAACTGATCAGTGGTTGCACAATAGGTGCCGTACCCGGCCAACTATAGCGTGGCTCGGTAGAGTAAAATAGATACATATATATATAATGCATGCTCGACTCATAGAATCACATTCTAAACCTTTCGGAGTGACGTAAGGTCGGTATCCTCTGTACACGTTATTAGGACTAACTCTTCACTATGAACCTTATAAGAATCAAGAAGTACCAACAACATTGATAATATAAGAATAAGAGAAGCAACATTAACATCAATCGTTCCATAAGAGGGAAAACAATGTAAGTACTGCTGGCTTCTAAGAGTAGAGTATCTTGGAAGCTCGTTCATTACATTATATACAATCGGAGTCGTGCAAAAGAAGGAAAGGGATAGCCTCACATACCTTGTATATACTGCCCCAATCTCAAGCTATGCAATTGTCAAAACTCCTTAGTCTACAATAAGAGAAACGATACTATCGTTATCATTTAAGCGTCATAACTATTATGTATCGACCACAACCTATTTTACGATGAAACGAACAGCACCTCCCCTATATATATGACCTCACACCATTCAAAACAGTCACCAAACAGCCCAAACAACATCAATAATAAACATATTGAGCATCCCAAAATAGTCCACACACAACCTAATCACTCCATACATACGACGACCACCGTAGTCGTGTCAAACAACCTGGAAATGTTACGAATAACTATCAGCCCATAACCCTACATATATATGGTGTTTATCCACACCTTCCTCCTCCAAAACTCCACAAGATAGTAGTAAAATACGCAGCCCAACAACAATGCAAAACAGTCCATAAAACAATAACATTACTACCAAGCCTTTCGATATATATCTCACAAGTTCTAGCTTCAATGGCTTAGCCGCAACTTGGATAATCTTAAATACATATAGAGTAAGAGGTTACTTACCTTTATACAGAAAGAACAACTCCAATTTGACCTTAAATTTCCATGAAATATCCCTCCAATGCTGCCACAACAACAAAAAAGCGAAACTAGCGATCAATTAGTGTTTTTCGGCACTAGAATCACTTTAGAAGGCTTGAAATCACCTAGGATTGATATTAAGAACATGAGGGAGTATTTACAGAACATAAACCCTTTAAAACAACCTCCCACACGAGCTGGAACGACACAAAAATGAGCAACAACAAGAAGAACAAGAGACTTACTAGCGCCACGGAATTCCCGACACTTGATTTGTGTTGTTTGCCCTTTTTGGGTCTTGAATCTTGAGAGAACCTTGAGAGGATGTTCCTAGGGTTCTAAGGTCTGAAAATAGTAAAAAGAAATGACTTAAAACGGGTTGGAGGCATCCTATATAGGTCCAAATATCTTAAACTGCCTTAGTGGGCCCCATAGAGAGGTGCTTGGCGCAGTCTCGCGAAAACGCGAATATCTCTCTACTCCGAGATCGTATCGATGAACGGTTTAATGCGTTGGAAACTAGACTCATAGATATTTAATTTGGTTGGTATATCACCCCGTAATTCCTTGTAAATTATGAGAAAAGATTAGAAACATTTGACCTAATGTTTAAGTAAAATTATGAACCTAAGTTGCGACAACTTTTGTCGACTTTTGTTTCATAACTCGTTTGACTTCAAGACTTATGATACGTATATTATATGATTAAAATACCTTAATAAATGACCTCTTGAGTGTATTAAGCACCGCTAGATTAACTGAAAATACGAGTTACAACATCCTTGATTCGTTTAACTTCTAATACTGGTTAATCACCCTTATACACTTTTGTATCACTTAAGACCAATAGGATTGACTTCTTATCATCTCAAAGATAATTCCTTCTTGGATTTATGTTAACTAATATATGGCATGAACTAACACATGTGGATATGGGTTGTAACACCCTCCCCCCTAGGAACATTCGTCCTCGAATGTAAGGGTTTATGGGGAGTTTAAATCATCGTGGATTCCAATGGAAATTTCCGATCAATTTTCCCCTATAAAATGGTCACTAGCAAAACTTGCAAGTAATTAAGCCCAACATATGGCTTCACAAGGCTACACAAAGCATTATGCGTATTTACATTATCTACATATCACCATTTTGTATTAAGAAGGAGTATTCTCAAATTATTGCTTACCTCATAGAGCCGTTTCACCTTCCAATGTATCCTGTCTTCCACCAGCATCCTTGTTATCTTCATTCTGGAATAAGTAAGGGTATTTAGACTTCATCTCCTCTTCTGCTTCCCATGTCATTTCTTCCATATTTTTGTTCCTCCACAATACTTTGACGGAAGCTACATCTTTTGTTCTCAGCTTGCGGACTTGCCGATCTAATATCGCCACTGGCACTTCTTCATATGATAGGTCCTCTGTAACTTGTACATATTTGATAGGGACGACTCGAGAAGGGTCTCCAATACATTTTCTCAACATAGATACATGGAATACCGGGTGGACAAATTCCAATTCGGATGGCAATTCTAACTCATAAGCAACCTGTCCAATCCGTCGAAGAATTTTATACGGCCCGATATACCTTGGACTCAGCTTACCTTTCTTCCCAAAATGCATAATACCCTTCATTGGTGATATCCTCAGGAAAACCCAATCACCAACCTCAAACTCTAGATCACGACGTCGGACATCAGAATAAGATTTTTGCCTGCTTTGTGCCGTCCTCAATCGCTCCTGTATCACTTTCACCTTCTCAATAGCTTGGTGAATCAAATCTGGCCCATATCATTCTGTTTCACCGACTTCGAACCATCCAACTGGTGATCTACATCTCCTCCCGTATAGTGCCTCGTATGGGGCCATTTTAATACTGGAATGGTAGCTATTGTTATAGGCGAATTCTATGAGTGGAAGATGATCATCCCAATTCCCCTTAAAATCTAGAACACATGCTCGTAGCATATCTTCCAGTGTCTGAATGGTACGTTCAGCCTGTCTGTCAGTCTGCGGATGAAATGCAGTGCTGAGATTTACCTGTGTGCCTAAACCCTTCTGGAAAGACCTCCAAAAGTTAGCCGTAAATTGAGCTCCTCGGTCTGATATAATAGATATGGGCACACCATGAAGCCTAACAATCTCCTTGATATACAATTTCACATAATCTTCAGCCGTGTAAGTTGTCTTCACTGGCAGAAAATGGGAACATTTTGTAAGTCGATCAATTATCACCCAGATGGAGTCAAACTTATGATAAGAGCGAGGTAATCCAATAATGAAGTCCATATTAATCACCTCCCACTTCCAGGTCGGAATCTCTATATTTTGAAGCAATCCACCGGGTTTCTGATGTTCTATCTTTACTTGTTGACAGTTGGGACACTGAGCTACAAATTCTGCAATAGACTTCTTCATATTATCCCACCAATACTGCTCCTTGACATCATGATACATCTTTGTCGAGCCGGGATGGATGGAATATCGGGATTGATGAATCTCATTCATAATCTTCTCTCGCAACCCTGCCATATTAGGCACACACAATCGGCTCTAGTATCTCAGTGCCCCGTCTTTTTCGATCCCAAAACCATACTTTTACACTGTTGAATGCTTTCTCTTAATCGTACTAAGATAGGATCTTCATATTGTCGTGCTTTTACCTCGGCTACCAAAGATGATTCTGATGTATTCTGTACAGTAACACCTCCGTCATCAAAGTCTAACAATCTGATTCTCATATTGGCTAGCTGATGAAGCTCTTTAATCAACCCCCATCTACCTGCCTCAATATGTACTAAGCTTCCCATTGATTTATGGCTGAGAGCGTCTGCCACAACATTGGCTTTACCGGGATGATACAATATCTCGACGTCGTAGTCTTTCAATAATTCAAGCCACCTACGTTGCCTCAAATTCAACTCTTTCTGCTTGAAGATGTATTGTAAACTCTTGTGATCTGTGTAGATGTCAACATGGACGCCGTATAAGTAGTGCCGCCATATCTTCAAAGCATATATTACTGCAGCCAATTCCAAATCATGGGTTAGATAATTCTTTTCATGCTTCTTCAATTGTCTTGATGCATAAGCAATCACATTCCCACGCTGCATCAATACGCACCCCAAACCTATACCTGAGGCATCACAATATACCACATAACCTTCTGTTCCTTCAGGAAGAGTGAGCACTGGTGCAGATGTCAATCGATTCTTCAGCTCCTGAAAACTACGTTCACAAGTGTCAGACCACTGGAATTTGGTAGCTTTTTGTGTTAACTTAGTCAATGGTGATGATATAGAGGAAAATCCTTCTACAAACCGCCTATAATATCCTGCTAGCCCTAGGAAGCTGCGGACTTCTGATGGTGTTGTAGGTCTCGGCCAATTCTTTACTGCATCGATCTTCTGAGTGTCGACACTAATACCCTCATCAGATATCACATGGCCAAGGAATGCTACTAAGTTCAGCCAGAATTCACATTTGGAGAGCTTAGCATATAACTTACAATCCTGAAGCGTCTGTAATACTATCCGCAAGTGGCCCGCATGTTCCGCCTCCAAACGAGAATACACTAGAATGTCATCAATGAATACAATCACGAACACATCAAGATAGGGCCTGAATATAGTATTCATGAGATCCATAAAAGCTGCTGGGGCATTTGTTAGCCCGAACGACATCACCAAGAACTCAAAGTTCCCATATCTTGTCCGGAAGGCCGTCTTTGGAATATCCTTCTCCCTAACCCTCACCTGATGATACCCTGAACGTAAATCAATCTTAGAGAAATACTTGGCACCCTGGAGTTGGTCAAACAGGTCATTAATTCTTGGAAGTGGATACTTGTTCTTTATAGTAGACTTATTCAACTGCCGATAGTCGATACACATCCGTAACGACCCGTCTTTCTTCCGCACGAATAGGACTGGTGCACCCCAAGGTGAAGTGCTAGGCCTAATAAAGCCCTTATCCAGCAAGTCCTTCAACTGCACCTTCAACTCTCGCAACTCTGCCGGGGCCATTCTGTATGGAGGAATAGAGATCGGTTGAGTGTCAGGCAACACATCAATGCTAAACTCAATCTCCCTTTCAGGAGGAAGGCCTGGGAGTTCATCTGGGAAAACATCTGGGAATTCGTTGACCACAGGGATTGATTGTAAAGTAGGCGGTTTCGCCTCCGCATCCCTAACGCGAACGAGATGATAAATGTAACCTTTTGAGATCATTTTCCTTGCCTTAAGATAGGAAATAAACCTACCTTTTGGTGTAGCAATGTTCCCTTTCCATTCAATGATGGGTTCACCCGGAAATTGGAACCTAACCATCTTCGTACGACAGTCAACATTTGCATAGCATGAGGCCAACCAGTCCATTCCCATTATAACATCAAAATCAACCATTTCTAACTCAAATAAATTTGCCGAGGTTTGACGACTACAAATCATCACAGTGCAACCTCTATATACCCTTATAGCAATTACAGAATCTCCTATTGGAGTAGATACCGCGAGGGGTTTACTTATCAATTCAGGTTCAATGCCAAACTTATTAGCCACAAAGGGTGTAACATATGATAATGTAGATCCCGGATCAATCAGCGCATATACATCATAAGAAAACACAGATATAATACCTGTAACAACATCTGGAGACGACTCGAGATCCTGTCGACCTACTAGAGCATAGGTTCGATTTTGAGCACCACTCGAACTCGGCACTGCACCTCTACCCCTACCACGACCTGTCGACTGCTGAAAACCCCGTGCTGGAGGTCGAACTGATGAGGAAGAACCAGACACAGATCCAGTCAGCTGAGCCATACCATCACCTCCTCTATTAGGACAATCCCACATCATATGGCCAGGCTGCCCGCACGAATAACATGCATCAGAACCTCGATGACACAGTCCAAAGTGGGCCTTGCCGCACTGATCACAATGTGGTGTTGGGGGTCTCATCTGACTAGTATCCCTGTGATGTTGCGAGCCAGATGCCCTCGAACTCTGACCTGGACCAGAATAGGATCGATCATATCGAGGCCTCTGAAACTGTGGAGGAGCACTAGCTATAGGTGGCGCCGAACTCCTCGAAAACTGTGGCCTGATGCGGCCTCTGAAGTCATCAGGATACCCTGCAAATCTCGCCCTCTTATGCTGGCCTCTATCCTGCTCCCTAACTCCCCTCTGCTGGCGTTTACGATCCTCTAGGGTCTGGGCATAAGCTTGAATACGGGAAATATCCATGCCCTCCACCAAGGAGGCTGTCGTACACTCATTTATCAGATGTGGTCCCAACCCATTCACGAACATATGCACCCTATCACTCATCTCGGACACCATATGGGGAACATACCTTTCCAAAGAATCAAACTGCATACTGTACTCTCGCACACTCATATTACCTTGTCTAAGGTTCAAGAACTTATCAGCTCTAGCTCGTCGTATCTCAACTGGCAAGTAATGACGAAGAAAGGCCTCAGAAAATTCCTTCCACACAGCTGGAGGAGGGTTCGGACCCCTGGATCTCTCCCAACTATCATACCAGAGAACCGCTAAATCCCGTAGCCGATAAGAAGCCAACTCTACTGCCTCTGTATCACTAACATGCATAACCCGAAGTGTACGATGAACCTGGTCAATAAAAGTCTGTGGGTCCTCCTTGGGGTCTGATCCGGTAAACACTGGAGGGTCTAAATTAATAAAATCACGAACTCTTGTACTAACTGGTTTCTCAGCAGCACCTGTATTCTGCCTCTGAGCCTGAGCAGCTACCAAGCTAGTCAATAACTGCAAAGCACTCCGCATATCCTGGTCTGGAGTGCCAGACGGAGGAACTGGAGGCGCTGGGTGCCTTCTAATATCCTCTGGAGGAGATGCAGTAGATGAGGTATGAGAGGGCATCTCACTTTGAGCCTCACTTTGTCCTGCTCTGACTTGGGGCACCTGACTGGTACCCTCTCCCGCTGATGTATCAAGCCGTCTACTAATCGTTTGCTTCCTAGTCGAAGGCATCACTGAAAAAAAACAAGGTGGAATATTAGAGACGAACACTTACGACTCAACTCTACGCACGATCTAGATTCAGGAAGAAGGTAACAACCCTAGATGTCATGTAGCCTCCTGATTATAAATGTGGCGCGCTACACATCCATAATCAAGACTCTACTAGACACGGCTCATAGACAACCCCTAGGACAGACTTGCTCTAATACCAAGTTTGTCACGACCCAAACTGAAGGACCATGACTAGCACCCGACCACACTTGCCGAGCACCAACGTACATTTCATCTAACCTTCATTATTATCTTTTAGGGCTGACGAGATCAATATAAATGGTAGACCTAGATCATGGACAACCAACAATAAAATATGACGGCATGAACATACATAGCAGGGGATGACCAGACAATCAAGAAACTACATATAAGGTATGAGCTACCACGCTACTATGAAAGACTATACAACAAAAACTAGCCGACAAGGCATACCAAACTATACATGAGCCGACACCTGTCTATGAGCCTCTAAAAGAACATAAGTGTTGCAACATAGCCGGAACAGGGCCCCGACATACCCATAATGTCTATAACAAAAATTGCATACCAAGACCAAGGCAAGTCCGGAGAAGGGATCTCGCCAATCACCGCTGAACTGGACAGTCTACTGTGGTGGGGGAGCTGCACCTGCCTGTCTATCAGGACCTGCAGCACGACATGCAACGTCCACAAATAAAAGGACGTCAGTACGAATAAAGTACTGAGTATGTAAGGCAAGGAACCATAAATACGATCAGTAATATAAGCAAGGATAGAGAATATACAACCTGTAACATCTTAGTACCTCTGAGGGCTACTTACATGAAATGCATGATACATATGTATAAATACATAAACCTTTAAAGCATTCGCCTCTGTGGGCATCATCATCATCATATCGTACCCGGCCATAATAGGCTCGGTAAAAAAATGTACCCGTCCATCATAAGGCTCGGTAGAATCGTACCCGGCCACGTGGAGCTCGGTAAAACCCAACTGATCAGTGGTTGCACAATAGGTGCCGTACCCGGCCAACTATAGTGTGGCTCGGTAGAGTAAAATAGATACATATATATAATGCATGCTCGACTCATGGAATCACATTCTAAACCTTTCGGAGTGACGTAAGGTCGGTATCCTCTGTACACGTTATTAGGACTAACTCTTCACTATGAAACCTTATAAGAATCAGGAAGTACCAAAAACATTGATAACATAAGAATAAGAGAAGCAACATTAATATCAATCGTTCCATAAGAGGGAAAACAATGTAAGTACTGCTGGCTTCTAAGAGTAGAGTATCTTGGAAGCTCGTTCATTACATTATGTACAATCGGAGTCGTGCAAAAGAAGGAAAGGGATAGCCTTACATACCTTGTATATACTTCCCCAATCTCAAGCTATGCAATTGTCAAAACTCCTTAGTCTACAGTAAGAGAAACGATACTATCGTTATCATTTAAGCGTCATAACTATTATGTATCGACCACAACCTATTTTACGATGAAACGGACAGCACCTCCCCTATATATATGACCTCACACCATTCAAAACAGTCACAAAACAGCCCAAACAACATCAATAATAAACATATTGATCATCCCAAAATAGTCCACACACAACCTAATCACTCCATACATACGACGACCACCGTAGTCGTGTCAAACAACCTGGAAATGTTACGAATAACTATCAGCCCATAACCCTACATATATATGGTGTTTATCCACACCCTCCTCCTTCAAAACTCCACAAGATAGTAGTAAAATACGCAGCCCAACAACAACGCAAAATAGTCTACAAAACAATAACATTACTACCAAGCCTTTCGATATATATCTCACAAGTTCTAGCTTCAATGGCTTAGCCGCAGCTTGGATAATCTTAAATACATATAGAGTAAGAGGTTCCTTAACTTTATATAGAAAGAAAAACTCCAATTTGACCTTAAATTTCCATGAAATATCCCTCCAGTGCTGCCACAACAACAAAAAAGCGAAACTAGCGATCAATTAGTGTTTTTCGGCACTAGAATCACTTTAGAAGGCTTGAAATCACCTAGGATTGATATTAAGAACATGAGGGAGTATTTACAGAACATAAACCCTTTAAAACAACCTCCCACATGAGCTGGAATGACACAAAAATGAGCAACAACAAGAAGAACAAGAGACTTACTAGCGCCACGGAATTCCCGACACTTGATTTGTGTTGTTTGCCCTTTTTTGGGTCTTGAATCTTGAGAGAACCTTGAGAGGATGTTCCTAGGGTTCTAAGGTCTGAAAATAGTGAGAAGAAATGACTTAAAATGGGTTGGAGGCATCCTATATAGGTCCAAATATCTTAAACCGCCTTAGTGGGCCCCATAGAGAGGTGCTTGGCGCAGTCTCGCGAAAAAGTGAATATCTCTCTACTCCGAGATCGTATCGTTGAACGGTTTAATGCATTGGAAACTAGACTCATAGATCTTTCATTTGGTTGGTATATCACCCCGTAATTCCTTGTAAATTATGAGAAAAGATTAGAAACATTTGACCTAATGTTTAAGTAAAATTATAAACCTAAGTTGCGACAACTTTTGTCGACTTTTGTTTCATAACTCGTTTGACTTCAAGACTTATGATACGGATATTATATGATTAAAATACCTTAATAAATGACCTCTTGAGTGTATTAAGCACCACTAGATTACCTGAAAATACGAGTTACAACATCCTTGATTCGTTTAACTTCTAATACTGGTTAATCACCCTTATACACTCTTGTATCACTTAAGACCAATAGGATTGACTTCTTATCATCTCAAAGATAATTCCTTCTTGTATTTATGTTAACTAATATATGGCATGAACTAACACATGTGGATATGGGTTGTAACATAGACCATTGGCGGCAGCATTGTACATCGAAGAGTTACATTGCTTGAAGCTAAAGAGATCACAAATCCTGTTCATCAACCTAATATCGAATGGCTTTCCATTATCCGTTATTATGTAACGAGGAATGCCAAAGCAATAAATAATGTTTACTCGGATAAAACTTGCAACATTTTCCTTTTTTATTTCCTTAAGAGCAACAACTTTAGCCCATTTTGAGAAGTAGTCAGTTGCAGCCAAGATGTATAGGTTCCCACTAGAGGACTTTGGCAGTGGTCCAACAACATCCAATCCCCAAGCGTCAAATGGCCAGGATGCAACAGTCGGGTGCAACACTTCAGGCGGTTAATTGTCAAGCCTTGCATCTTCGAGCGTAGTCCAAGCAATTTTTTACCATCGTTGACCAATAATATCCCATCCTTTTTATATGGAAGTGGAGCTTTAGTTCGGACTGGTGTGACCCACATACCCCAGAATGTGCCTCTTGCAAAGCTTGGAGAGCTTCTTCTTCTTCTTCTTCTAGGCATCGCAAGAGTACTCCCTTGAACGACCTTCTGTATAGAGTATCCTTATAATAAAGGAAGCAAGGTGCACGACGACGGATTTCAGTCCTTCTCCTCGGATTTTCTGGAAGTATCCCATAGCATAAGTAGTCGATAATGGGTTGTCGCCATTCTTCTTTCTCAACTTCAGAAATAGCAACAAGATGCTTGAGTTCATTATCTTCACCTTCTACCTCATTTGGCGGCAGTACTACCCATTTTTGGCAGACGGTAACTTACGCTTGGTCAGGTAGGGCTAATTATGAAGCTAGAGCAGCTAAAACATCAGCCTTCTTATTTTCTTTCCTTGGTACATACTGAATAGTCACATCGCTGAGCCACCCCATCAACCTTTTTGCGTAATCATGATATGGGCGTAGTTCAGGCTTCTTGACCTCGTAACTACCCAAAAGCTGATTAACCACTAACTGGGAGTCACCAAAGACTTGTAATTGCAATTGCTTTATATCAACGGCCATTTCAAGCCCAAGTATTAATGCTTGATATTCAACAACATTGTTGGAATAAAGTTGTGTTAAGGTGAAGGAGTAGGGCAAGACTTCACACCTTGAGGAGTGACAAATACTACGCCAGCCCCGGCTCCCCCATGATGCGCAACACCATCAAAGTACATCTTCCATGGAGGTTTAACTTCAACGACCATTGAGTCCTCATCAGGTAGTTTATCAGTTAGCTCTCAGTCATCAGGTATCGGATGATCTGCCAAGAAGTCTGCCAATGCTTGTCCTTTTACAACCTTTTGAGGGATGTACAAAATCTCGAATTGTTGAAATTGGAGGTAACATCTCGCTAGTCGATCACTAAGAATAGGTTTTGACATTACGAACTTGATGGGATTTGCTTTAGAAACAAGACAGACAACATGAGCTTGAAAGTAGTGCTTCAACTTTTGAATTGAGAAGACTAGCGCCAAACACAACTTTTCAATTGGCGAATAGTTCAACTCGTTAGGTGTCATCATCCTGCTCAAGTAGTAAAGAGAGTTTTCTTTCTCCTCACTATTTTCTTGGGCCAACAGTGCTCCAACAGACCTTTTCTACGCTGCAATGTATAATATCAATGGCTTTCCTGATATAGGAGCTGCTAAAACTGGCGGCTTCATCAAGTAGGTTTTGATACTTTCGAAGGCATTGCTACAAGCTTGATCCCACTTGAAAGGAACGCCTTTCTTCACGAGGTGACTAAATGGTTGGCACCTCCTAGCCAGGTTTGATATGAATCTTCTAAGGTATGCTATCTTTCCTTGCAGACTTTTCAATTCATGGATATCTCGAGGCTCGGGCATTTTCAAAATGGCATCCAATTCAAATACAATCCTCAAGTCTTTCATGTGGTCGCTCTTCTCTCTTGATTTCACCACCAAGTCGTCAACATAGCATTCGACATTCTTGTGGAGAAGATCGTCGAAAATATTCTGCATAGCCCTTTGGTAAGTAGCACCAGCATTCTTCAAGCCAAAAGGCATTACCTTGTAGCAATAAATACCATTGGGGGTGCGAAACGCAGTAAGCTCTTCATCTGTTGGTGCCATGCGAATTTGGTTATAGCCCGACGAACCGTCTATGAAAGACATTGCCTCGTAACCAGTAGTAGCATCGATCATCAGCTATGGAATAGGAAACGGGAATTCATCTTTGGGACATGCATTATTGAGGTCCCTGAAGTCAACGCATACTCGAACCTAGTCATTCTTCTTTCTTACAAGGACAATACTTGAAACCCATGTTGGGTATTTAACTTCCCGAATAAATCCAGCTTCAATGAGTTTGTTAACTTCAGTTTCAATCAGAGGAACCAAGTCCAGCCTAAAACGCCTTTGAGCTTGTTTAACAGGGCGAGCACCATTTTTGACTGCAAGGTGATGGACTGCTACTTTCGGGTCCCAGCCAAGCATCTCTTTGTAACTCCAAGCAAAGACGTCCCTGAATTCTTTGAGTAACTCAATATAAGTGCTCTCTTCATCAGCTTCTAGTAAAGCACTTAGGTAGGTGGGTCTTGGTTCCTCATCGGTGCCAAGGTTAACTTCTTTTAAGGCATCAACTATCTTCTTTACTCCTTCTTCAAGTTCAGGTAAAGCATCTTTCGCATTTTCATCTTCTTGAGGGTCCCCATCATTGAAGGATATGTGATAACACGGTGAAACATCCTCCACTTCCGCATTATATTCCATCAAAGACGAAACACCATTCTCGCCTTATACAGTGACATGATACGAAGAACCTACACTTTCTTCATCTTCATCACGTTCCTTAGTGTAGACCACAGTATATGGCTTTACCTTCAGCACTTCTTCACATGAAACCACCAGTTTTGTTTGTTGCCTCATTCTGGAAGGAACCAAACTTTGGAAATCCTTAGAGACCTCCTGAATTTTGGGTGAAGCGGGTGTTCTTGTATTTCGATGATTTCTCTGGAACTTATTCCCCTTCTTTAATGGACCCAATCTCTCAAATACAGAAGTTCTCATAGTTGATTTTCCAAGCCGATCAAAGACAGAAGGCCTGTTAGAAGCGGCAGATTCGTCTTCTACACTGATATAATTACTACTCGCCCTTCTTATTGAGATGCGCACTGGTGACGGTTGCTTGTATCCCAGACCTTCACGTGGTTGCCTCGTTGCAGCTTCTGATAGGATCTTCCCTAACTTTGACAGCTCATTGTGATTATATACAGCTTTTGCAAATAGCTTGTAAGCGTTAGGATCAAAACCTTCATCTGTTCACTTTGTAGGGAGTGCCACATTCTGCAAACAATTTTGGGCTACAAACCCTGCAAGCAGCTTTGAGGACAACTTTACTGCCTCAATTCGTTTTACCGGAAGAGTTAACTCCCTTAGCGTCTTGGTTTGGAGATTATGTGATCCGCCCTCGTCTTTCTTCCTTTTAGGGACATATTGGAGCGCGAGACTTACTTTCTTTCCATAAGACGCAATACCCCCTTGATGAGATTTATTCACGTTGGTGGGTACCTCCTCAGTAACAGTTTTGGCTTTACCAATAGTCACATCAACTCTTTTAGTTATGGGTTCGTCATTCTTGCTTTTCGTACCATCATCAACTTTCAGCTTCTTCACAATGCGGTTCTTCAAGTAGAACTTTGCATCGGCAAAGTATGACTCAGCCTCGGTGAATGGCTCATCATCGGCAACTGCTGTCTTCTCGACTTTACCCTCATAGTATTTTAAACATTAATGGTAGGTAGATGGAACTACTTTATTCTCATGTATCCAAGGCCTCCCAAGCAAGACATTGTATGAAGTCTTCGCGTCGATCACATGCAGCCATGCACTTGATTGCATATCTTCAATAGTGATTCCCAGACTGATCGCGCCTATGGATATTTGCCCCTCCTTGGTTGAATCCTTGGATCATCACACGACTTTCTGAGAGTTCGTTCATGGGAATACCAAGTTATTTCACAGTGTGGATTGACAAAATGTTCACTGAGGATCCTCCATCAACCAAAATCCGATTTACCCTTTCATCGTGCATATAGACAACCATGTACAATGGGCGGTTATGAGGAGTGTCACCTAGCAAAAGATCGTCATTTGTGAATGTGACCTTTTCCTCACAAGCATTAACTTCTTGAGGAGTGGACTCGATGGGCTTTTCCGAATATGGTGCCAATGGTAGGTCATCACTCTTTTCTTCCCCTTTGTCAGCATGGCAACAAGAGGCATCAATTCCCTCATGGGAAATCTTCATGCAGAACCAACATGGTAAAAACTCCTCCAAGGTCACTGGATTTCGTGGCTTTTGAGAATGGTGCATCTCCATTTTTGATTTCTTCAAATGCCTAACTGGATTCTTTTTCATTGGTCTTTTTACTATCATCTTCCTTGTTGGTTGTTCTATTGATTCTTTTCGTGGGCTCCTTTTGTGGTGCCTACGACGAGTCATCAATGTCCAACCTTCATCGTCATCAGGTTGATTGACTTCAGCTTTGTCGCTCTCCAGTAATTTTTCATCTTTACTTTCTTTAAAACCACATAAGTCATCCGGACTGAATGAGCCAAAGGTGATAAAGACTTGATTTGTGCTTGCTTTCTCATCTTCAAGCACGATCTTCTTTTCGCGAGCCAAATCCATGACTTTATCCTTGAAGACAAAGCACTTCTCCAGAGGGTGGCTTACAAGTCGGTGATATTTGCAGTAGTTGGGTTATTTGTTTTCCCAACTTCATTTGGTCGCTTCATCTCCAGAAGCTCATTGAGATTTAACTCGAGGAGTTCTTCGAAAATGGCTGGCACATCAGAATCCAGGAATGGGTACTCTTTTTCCTGCACTTCTTTTAGAGTCAACTTTCCACTTGGCTTGTCTTGAAAAGAAGTGTATTTCATACTCTGCTTCTTGCTCATCTTCGTCGTGAACTTCATAGGTGACGTATTGACATTCATAGATTCTTTGCTTTCAGACTTGGGTACAAACTTGCCCCACTTCCTGACTTCTTGCTTATCATTCACTTTGCGAGATTCATATATGGGTAGCCTTTCATTTCTAGCGGAGGCCATGCTCAATTCCATGTTATGGGCACGAGTTGCAAGTTCTTCAAATGTGCTAGGCTTGATACCTTGCAAGATGTAGCGTAATCCCCAATGCATGCCTTGGATGCACATCTCTATGCCTGAAGCTTCACTAAGCCTGTCTTTGCAGTTGAGGCTTGCATTCCTCCAACGATTGATAAAGTCGATAACTAGTTCCCCCTTTTGTTGACGAGTATTTGTAAGCTCTATCATACTCACCGTGCGTCTTATATTATAAAAGCGATTGATGAACTCTTGCTCTAGTTGATCCTAGCTGTTGATTGATCCAGCCTCGAGGTCCGTGTACTAGTCAAAAACATTTTCGTTTAGCGAGCGGACAAACTGCTTGATGAGGTAATCTCCATAAGTCCCATCATTATTGCACGTCTCCACGAAGTGCGCAATATGTTGCTTTGGGTTACCTTTACCATCAAACTGTTGAAACTTTGGAGGTTGATAGCCAGCATGCATCTTCAACATATCGACCCTTGCAGTGTACGACTTTGCATATGTAAGGGAGGATTTGGCAGCAACTTCATATTTGTTCTTAATGGTTTCTTCGATGAACTCCTTCAGTTGATCGATTGGAATCATCCCTTCAGATGAGACAGGGATAACCTTAGTGGATGTTGCTTGTCTTGGGGGAGAGTCACTCCTTAGAACTTCTGGGAGCTTGCCGGGTGCATGGGTAGATTCTTCTTCCATCAAGATTCCCACCCTGTCTGTTAGATTATTAATTCTAGCCTCTTGATTTTGCATGCATTTGGTCAAGCTAGCGATTGCTTCCGTCAAATTTGCCAACTGCTCCTCCACAGATGAAGTGTTTGTCACCATGGCTTGCATGATTGTCGTAGATGACAGAGAGTAGCATGGATTTTCACAGAGATTGATCCTTGACTGGCTCACGCTATGTGGTGTAAGTGGGGAGGATCCATCGCTTGAAGCATCATCATCTTCCTTCACAGCAGAGTGCTTGGAGCCGGAGAGGTCAAGCAGAGCAAGAATTTTCTTGATTTTTTCAGCAACATCGCTTCCTCCTTCAGATGCGTTTGTGGAAGATCTTGCTCATTTTGAGGATGAAAATCCGAAAACAAGGGTTGATGCGGACGACACTTGGGGTGCTTGTTGTCCTAAAGAGCTTGCTTTGCTCCTCATAATTGGTCTGAAGCTTCCAAAGGTGACATCGAGGATGCTTTCCACATCAGCATAGAACCTAGAGTTAGCAGCCTTGGTGGATGTTGATCTGGAGTTGATTTTATTCGAAGCCATTTCAATGTTCTTGAACTTTGGTGATTGAAAAGTTGAGATGAGAGGTAGAGATGGTCCCACTGGGCATGCCAGAATTTGTAGACAATAAATTTGCGTCGAGAAAATAAAATCAAGACCGAAAAATATCGCAACAATCGTAGTATTTTATTTCGAATATTTGAGTGTTACAATCTCTATGAATCCTCTGATTCTTCTTTTCAATAGTAAATAAATTCAAGGGCCTTTGAGCTTGATCTTGAATCTATATTTGTTGCCACGAACGATGATCTTGTTCTTGAGCTTGAGCATTACTCCCAAAAAAATATTCAAAATAAAACAATTTTTCTTTATGTGCAATTTTGAGAATTTTCGTGGCATTTTTGGATAATTATTTGTATTTGTCCGTGCATGTTTATTTGTTAAATTAATAAAAAAAATACAAAAATATGTCGCATTTGCATTTAGGATTTAATTCTACAATTAGGAGCAATTAAGTTTGTTTTACAAGAACAAAAAATCATAAAAATAATGTACGTTGCATTTTTAGCATTTAATGTCCAAATTGTGTGATTTTATCGTAATTGCTATTTAATTGTGTGTTAATTGTTATTAAGAATTAATTTGCACTTTTATAAATAAATTTAGTTCTATATGATAATTTAGGATTTTTAGAATTTAGTTTTAGAAAAAATAAAAGAACAAAAAAAAGCAATAAAAGAAGAAAAAATCAGATTGGGCCTTTTCTTCAATTCTAAACCACAAGCCCAAAACCGGATAACCCCTTAACTAAACCCCTACCGGGTCAACCCGACCCGGTCCGCCCCATAACCCAAACAAACACCCCCCCTTCTTCCATTTTTCATTTTTTGAAAAAAAAATCCTAAACCTAAGAACCTAAAACCACCCGCCCCCCTCTCCTCTTTATCTTCCCCAAACCACCCCAGCAACACCATCACGCCCAGACGACGACCCTCTCCCCATCTCCCCATCGTTCCTCACTGCTTCTTCTTCAACGACCTCACATGGCTGCCCTTCTGCATCTGCGTCGCACAACAGCCCGGCGACCACCCTCCAAACGACCCCTCCAGCGTCGCCCAACCAGCACCATTCCAATCCAGCCGTTCGAGCCAGCTCCGGTCATCTTCTTCCTCGTTCCACCTGAAACAGCCCGTCACTGCCAAACTCCATCACCAAACCCTTCGACCTCACTCCAGTAGCGTCGTCACCACCCTAGCTCCACCATGACGACCGACAGCTCCGCCATGAATGACCACCGTCCGTCGAGCTCCAGCCAGTTGCCATGGCTACTGCTTCTTCTGCTACGTCCAGCTATGAGCGACCACCATCGCTTCTGCTACGTCCAGCCATGAACGACCACCATCGACTCCATCAGTTCTTCAACCAACCAACGTCCAGCTTCATCCATGAACAACCACAAACCCATGAACTCGATCGTCACTGCATTAAAAACGAAAATGGGTTAAAAACAGTGATGTTTGTTCAGGTTCGTCGAGGTTCCGTTCGAACCCGGACTTCAAACTAGTAGGTTTCCGTTCTCTTTTCTTTTAGTTTTCGTTCAGTGAATTCATCTTCCGCTCTTTTTCTTCTTTCTATGATTGTGTTTGTGTTCCGATGGGTTGGTTTGAATTCGAACCCACGTCTTTATTTGTATTAAAGATAATTCGTGTCCATTTTGTTTGAAGTTCGTTAGTTTTTCATCAAGTGATTTAATGTCGAATGTCGAGTGATTTAGTTTGAATCATTCATCTTTGTTATATTGTTGTTGGATTTAATTCGTGTTCATTTTTTGTTTGAAGTTCGTTAGTTTTTCATCAAATGATTTAATGTCGAGTGTTTATGTGTTGGTCTTTAGTTTTTGATTTAGTATGAATCATTCATCTTGATTATGATGTTGTTTGATATAGTTGGAGTTCAACTGATGTTGAGTTTAGTGATTTAAATCTACTTGTTTGTCCTGTTAAGTTTGTTTGTTAATTGGATCGTTGATTAGGTGAATTGGTTATAGCTGATATGGTTTTGGTACAAATTGAAAGGGATGGAGGTAGAATGGTAATTTCAGTAGTTTCAGGGGCATTTTCGGGATTTTAAATGAGTCTTAAAAAATGATTAATTTGAGTGCTCCGTCCACTAGGTACTAATAATATTAAATTAATATATTTTTTAATACGTAGTGGGGACAAGACATAATGATGGGGAATTAATACATTGTTTAATATAGTAGGGGACAAAGCATGCGGTAGTGGGGCAATAAGGGAATTAAATAAAGAAAGATATGTGTTAGTGGGAACTAATATATTTGTTTAATATAGTAGGGGACAAAACATTAAGTAGTGGAAAGTTAAAGGGGGATGGGTAGAAGATGGTGGGATTTAATTTAAGTGTTTGAAGTTTGGCTATAAATAAAGGGGAGCTGGACACAAGAAAAGGGGAAGTTTTGGCTGAATATTAAGAAGGAGAAGAATTCAAAAAGATAATTTTTTTTTGAGAATTCGAATTTGAAGAGAGTTTAAACGAAAGAATTTTCTGAACATTAAGAGAGAATTAAGGGTTGAACATTAACTGGTCTTTCAATCTAAAAAAGGTTCATTTAATTTTTGCCCGTTGATTATTGTTGGTGTTTCTGGATTTTCATGTGGTTTGTTCCTTGAGTTTGGTTGGTTATTTGCTACTACTTCACGGGTTATTGCTGGATTTTTGCTTGATTTTAAAATCTGTCACTGGTTTCTCGTTGCTGGTTGTTACTGGTTGCTGGGTGTTGCTGTTGTTGTATGCTACTGCATTTCTGCTGATCTTCCTCTACTTTTGCTTCCAATATCAGGTACACAAATTGATACACTGGTTCTTGTAGAATGGAAACTGAAGCATAAATATGAAATGAAAAGTTGAAGTTCTGAATTTATCTTAGTTATATTCTGAATTTTAGTTGTATATGTACATTATTTAACTTCCTCTAATTAGAATCATGTAGTTGTTTGATATATATAATGGAACATCTGACAGTAGCTTAGTGGACGAATTATGCTAGTTAAAAAGACTAATGGTGTAGTAGCTCTGTTCAGTTAGTTCGCTATGGTTTGATGATTATCATATCTCAAAAAGCATGTTAGCTGATTTAGACTATTCTTAAACATTCAACAGTTAGCTCATTAAACAAATAGCCCGTTTCGGAACTTGTAGGAATATTGTTTAGCTAGATACTACTGGTTAATTTCAGCATATAAATGGTTTAGGATTAAAATTAGATTGCTAAGTTCTTTAATTTGGCAAACTGTGAGCATGTGTAGTATGATGTAACTAGGTAGTAACATGTAAATGAGATGGCCCGGGTCCAGTTTTGTACCGTACACGTTGGGCCTAGGCCCGCATTGGCAACGGACTGCCCTGCTTGCATCATTTTCAGATTTTACAAATCATATTCGGAACCCAACTATAACAACTCGTAAGCATGTAAATAAATTAGGACCCTTTCTCTTTCATTTTTAGAGACAAATCTAAAAAAAAAATGTAGGCACTTTAGGATTATCCTTTTAAAATAAATGAGATGAGTCTCGCCCAATAAAACGCACAAGTTTAGGGGCCCTCAATAATTTGTTTTAAAATACTTAGACTTCGGGATGGGCCGTTTAGCAAAATTTCACGGCCTTCTCAAAAATAATAATACGCTTGTCGCTTTAGGTGCGCCTTTAATAATTTACTTTCTTAAACGCGGGTGTACATTGATGTGACTCAAGTCCAAATCTCAACGGGGTCGAAATGTGTCGACGACCACGGGTACATTGATTTTGACGTGGTTCGAGATACATTTTCACAACGTTGCAATTCTCTGTAAAATAATAAAAATAAAAGCGGTAAAGAGTTAGAATTTGCACATAAGTTCGTATTTGTATAAAATCAGATAATTAAGCCGAATATAACAGTTGAGCGACCGTGCTAGAACCACGGAACTTGGGAATGCCTAACACCTTCTCCTGGGTTAACAGAATTCCTTATCCGGATTTCTGGTGCGCAGACTGTTAAACAGAGTCATTCTTTTCCTCGATTCGGGATTCAACCGGTGACTTGGGACACCACAAATCTCCCAAGTGGCGACTCTGAAATAAATAAATAAATCCCGTTTCGATTGTCCTTTAATTGGAAAAACTCCCTTCCGCTCCCCATTGAGGCGGCGCGGGCGAAAAAGGAGGTGTGACAATTGCCACGAACGATGATCTTGTTCTTGAGCTTGAGCTTGATTGCTTGAATTTGACCTTGATTTGTTCTTCGTTCTTGAACTTGAACTTGATTTGTTCTTCGTTCTTGAGCTTGAATTTGATTGCTTGTAGCTTGAAACTTGTAGAGAAATTTGCAGTGTTTGATCCATGAGCTCTCTCTTGCTTCTTGTTATAACTTCTGGTGTCTTTTCTGAGTTATGAAGACCCCTATTTATAGTTGTGGAAAGGAAGAGTTGTGATAATAACAAACTCTTTCCGACCAATCAAATTGAAGTGTGACATAGCCGCATTTGATTGGCCAGAACATGTCACTTGCACACCTGGCGCGATTTCATTATCCATTTAATGTGATTTGGCATGCCTTATCATTTTGACACGTGGCATGATCCTATTGTCTCTTCTGTTTGACTTGGCGCGCCACGTCATTTGACACGTGACACCAAATTGGGCCTCTAAGAAGATGACATCTTGGGCTTAATGAAGTGGGCTCATCACTTTAGCCCAATGGGTTAAGACTTATTTATTTAATCCATTTATGTTGGACCTATATAATTAATTCAATTATATTAGCCCATATATTTATTTGAACTAATATATTTTGAATTTAAAATATAGTCCAAATTATTTTATGAATTTAATTTTAATAAAATTTACATGCCTACACTTTCATATCAACAATCTTAAGGAATCCTTGAAGAGACAAGGAGTTAATTGTAATGGTGATATTATGTGTTTAGATAGCTCTTCTTTGACCTATTGAATATCGGTAGTTGTTACACGACCTGACTATTACTGAATACTATTAATTTGAGGTCACTGTTATAATAAGTTTAAATTGTGGATGAAGTTTGTGATGCCATTTTCTTTACCAATTGTAGCATAGCATCATCCAAAAACTAAGAAATGGAACAAGATAAAGGCAAAGTGCATCCATAAATTGAGGATTGTGATTAATGCTGAGAGGGTGAAAGAGACTTTCACGTTACTCTGTCTACTATCTGCTGTTTAGAGCCACAATACACTTGTTTAAGGTTATGTAAGTAGGAGGAAATATTACTAGTGGGCACAAATCGAAAAACTAATTCTAAGAACGTGACTTCTGCCCAGGATGACTGGACTTATAGCCTGATTGGCTGAGCTTTTAAAATCAGCTTATTTTAAAATAGATTTTTCAAAAAAGTATTTTTAGTAAGAAGCGGTTTATATTTAGCTAATCAGTTTGAAAAGTACGTTTGAGTCGCAACTAGTGTTTGATCAAATTTTTAAAAAGCATTTCAAAAATACTTTCATCAAAAAAATATTTTTGGCCAAAAAAAATCACGGTCAAACAGGGTATTAGCCTCTGGCTGCAGAAAAAGAGTGCTTGGTTGCGAAGCAACACAAACAACGACACTAGGTTCTCTAATCTAGTTAGTAATGACTCATCCTAACCCTATTACAACACCAAACACACTCAGCACAATAAATGTTACTACTTCATATAGTCCCCTCTTTGAAAGAATATTGACCAGTTTTAATCAGACCAGATCTAAATTTGATTTTTTTTTGTTTTTTTATGATCCGAACTTGAGGGTTTGTTTGGTATGAGGCATAAGAAGATATAAGGGTGGTATAAAAATTTAATACCACTTTAATACTCTGTTTGGTTAACAAACTAGGTATAAGTTATCCCGGTATTAATTTTAATACCAGGATAATTTATACCTTATAGAAGGTGGGGTAATTAGCACCCGTATAACTTATACCTTCTTCTTATAAATTATGCAATTGTCATTCTTAATACAACATATCAAACAATGAATAAACAACAATCCCAACATAACTAATCCCAGCATAACTTATCTCAATATAACTTATACCGATATAAATCGTATTTCAACCCGACGACAAGTCTAATTAACCGTTGACAATATCACAAATATTGTTTAAAGTTTACTAGCTTCGCAAATGATTTGATCGATGTTGGTTAAACCGAGACTGAAAAAATCCAAAGCACCATACAATTGATGAATTCAGATACAAATGTAAATTATAGATACATCAATGGACCTAGTCTTCCTTCAACGTTCAATTTGACTGGATTGGTAAGTCAGGCTGTTTATTTAATTTCCAAATCCACACAGTAACATTACAATATTGGCGTATGCTTTGGTCCCCTACCACCTCAGAGTTACCCACACAGGCCAGAAATTTGGCCTTCTGGCACTCTGCTGCAGCTGCTATATACACCCATTGTACAGGTAAGGTAAGGTCCCCCCCACCCCACCTCTGTCTACCAACTCATTTTAAAAATATAGGATTCCTCTCAAATCTGCGATATCCAAATATTCCCACCCTACCTTCTTAAAACTATGTTCAAATATCACATAATTCATTTTTCTATTTTCCTTTCAAGTTCCGCTATTATTACTTTGGTCATTAGATAGCTGGCAAATCCCCACCATTGTCACCAAACAAAATTTTTCCATATTCAAACCACATTACAGCTACCTCCCACAACCCACATTAATAGTCTCAAAGCCACTTAATAAGTAGTAATTTTTAATGTACCTAACTCCAGTTTTCAACCCTTGCGTGCACGCACGTTCCCCTCAAACCCGCTACACATCAAAATCAAATTCCATTCCCTAATAATCTCATTGTTAGGGGTAGTTCAAACTAATTAATCACATTATTATATCTTAATCAGCTAAAGGACATATTTCTATTTGAATACGAAGGAATGGGAATAGCATCTCCATCAGTTTGTAACTACTAGTAGTATTAGGTATGTGAAATACAAACCACCAAGAAGTAGATTAAACACTATCGTAATACTTACAAATGAAGAATACAGTTTAAAGAGGCATGACTGTTTACGCATTAAGATTGAACATGAAGAAACGAAAAGAGAAAACCACCGTTCACATTGACAACTTGAAATGTTGAAAAAGTTTACAAGAGCAACACACCAAGTTAAGAAAAAACAGCAAATGTGCCCTGTCAGTCAAATCCCCCACTCTCTCTGTACAAGTAGCCTAATGTTCGTTAGTGGTACTAACAATCAGCCAAATTTTTTAACTAGTGATGGCCGACGAAATCTAAAAACCCATCGCCATCATTTTACCACACACCAAAAAAAAGCAGTCAAAAAGAAGAAATAAAACAACGGAGTGAAAAAAACTACTCAGGAGAGTAAATCCTGAGAAGGGCATAATTCTTTGCGAAGCTTTTGAGAGAAAAGCCTGCAAGCATCAATGCTGAGATCAATGGCAGCTGACAAGGCCACGTATGCCGCTGCATCCTCCGTGCAATTCACGTGCTGCACACTAACTTCCACCGTGGGTTTACTGCACTCACCTTCCACGCTAGCCGACATCACAAACCCTCGATACATGCAATATGGCCACAGTCCGTACCCAAAGTCACCACTACCTCTAGGACTACACGCCGGTGACGTGGAGTTTCCAGGTGTCAATTTCCCATTGGTTGAAACGCTGGTTCCGAGGTCTATCACGAATTTTCCGCCTTTTCTACAGCTCAGTGTGGACTCCGCTAATACTATTCCAGCTGCGGCTGAGTCAGGGATAAGTTCAAACCGGTAGCCAAGGCTGTCTGCTGAACCACGTTCACGCCAGGCCTCGAGCCTGCCCCATGGTTTCCAAGTTCCGTCACCTGGCCGGAGAATTAGCCATGAGCCAGGGTTGGACCGGCTTACCCTGGTCTGAACCGGGAGAAGCAACAAATGGTGTAACCATTGACGCAGCTGCAACTGGTGAACCGGAGAGATCGTGGACCGTGATTGACCAACCCTTTCGCTCCTTCCCTGGTCGCTCCCTTTCACTTCCGAACGAACTCAACCAATTTCGAGAACTACTATGCTCCAACGGTAAAGACCTGCACAATGCAGTTCCAATTTCGTTAAAATTTATGGAAAAAAATCATTTTTCTAAATTTAAACAAAAAGAGAGAGAAGCTGTTCAAGGCGTAATGGAAAAGGGAGAAAATCATTTCTAATTACTGACATTGGAAGCAATTTTCACTTTAGTTAGGATTCGTAAACCTAACTTTCCCGTACAATTTGAACATTCTTTTGCACTTGAATACTGAAAAATTCAAATCTTTTAAGCGGCAAATGCAGTGTGAACCTAATTGTGTAAGTCAAGCCTGTCGGTATCAGAACTAAAGTGCAGGAAAGATTGAAAAAAAAAATATTAAGTATCGGAACCAACCTGGACCTCTGATTGCGGTCGCCGGTGGTTCGAAAACTGAACTTGCATGTGAAAACCGGTTGGCGAATGGTTCCTTGAATTTGAAACACTTGAGGACTGCATTCCGGCTCTCCCTCGAACTGAAACACAAATCTCGGGTCGGGTTCCGCCTTAACACTCAAATGAAACTGCGCACTTGAATTCTTTGCTTCTTTTCCGATAACTATCCAGCCATTATGGAACAGTACTGACCTAGACTCCGTTCCCGCAAGATCCAAAGGTACGTCAACCTTCCCTAGCAACCTCCCGGAGTTCACACCACAGGTCGACCCTCGCCGGCCGGTGTAGATTGAGATTTTCAGGAACAACTTCCCACCGCCGAAGAGAGACTTCGCAACGAGCTTCTCGAGGTCGCACCTGTTAAGGTGAAAACTCGCCGCGTGGCTTTGTACCTGACCGTCCGGAAATTGACTTTCCGACAAAATGCACGGAACAACTGCCGTCTGTAGAGGAAAATTCTTCAACTTGATTTTACAATAGCACGGGGACGACGACGGGTGCACGACGGAATGAGCCGGCTTTGAAGCAACCGGAACTTTTAACGCCAAATTACACACACTGAGTCGCACAAAAGGACACGGATCCATTACGGTTTGTTCCCTTCGGGTCAAACCAAAAAATCCAAACTCAAAAGTCACAGTTTTGTAAAGCTAAACGAAGTTGAAGAATTAAGTGAAGCGTAGGTTTAAGAGAAATACTACTGTGCGCCGGCATGGAGAAGACATTGTAATAGAGTCCATAGGGATTTGTGCACAGCGCGCACCCCTTGAATTGGCTCCACTCAAAAATACTAGTAGTAGTATGTTCATCTTTTGGAAGAAGAAGAGATAATAAGCCCCCTTTTTGGTAATCAGTATAAAAATAGAAAAAAGAAAGAAACTCTGTTCATTGAATAATTATTTAATCTATTCTAGTAATAAGTAATATTTATTGTACGGAGAGGAGTGGGTTTTTAGCTGCTAAATAGTAAATAGAAGCTCTGTTCGTGGGGTTGGATTACAGCTGTGTACAACCTGGCTTTGATTTTATGCCAGCAGGAGTTCGGCTCCATCTGTTTCGTTTAATGACCAGATTACCCTCCTGCCTACCAATTAAATTACCTTTATGTCCTTAGGTTGTTGTGGTTGGGTCCCACGTGATGATGTTTGAGGCAAGGGGGAAAAATGTTATGCATGGCTATTTTGTTTTGACACGTGGCATGTCAGGATTGCAATTTGGCTTCGTGCTAAGTTTCTGATTAAAATAACGTCAGCATGAAGCCGTATCATAGTTGTATTCTTTGCATAATTATCGTCTAAACTCTTTTAGAAATTGCTTAAAAATAATACGTAGACTAAGTTTGGCGGATTTGATTATTTTAAGCAGAAAAGTCAGCAAGTAGGATTAGTGGTATCCATTTATGCAGTTAGCCAGGGGTCAAATAAAGAGGAAAGAATTGTTTATGAATGAATCGTCAAAAAATAAATCACCAACTTAGATGTCATCAATAAATATTTAATTTTAATGATATTAATACAAGGGATTGCAAAAAAATTATACTCCTATTTGTTTGTTAATTGCTATTTTGTCGTTAGGCGTGTTATTATTAATACTTGACTCCTTGTTATCTTATGAGATAATAATATAATCTTAGGCTGAAGACTTACCCTGAAAGAAATACATGCCATGGCAAACTCAATTAACTTCATACTTATCCTTTTTACCATTAAGGGGTGTGATAGAATGGTTGGGATCCTTGCACTTTAATAGAAAATCTTTTACCTCTTTAGCATAAACTTACTTGGTGCGTTTAGATTAGTTAGGACGAATACTAGATGATCTAAACCAAAAAAAATACTTCCTCGCTTTCAATTATTTTCAAATAAACAATATTGGATATGAAAAATTAACACGAAAAAGACTCTTTTTACTGGACTATAAGAAGTTTTGGGCTGTTGCTCCAGGACGATTAGCAAGAGGTTGGTCAAGAACAGGCCAACCCATTAATCATGATCCAGATAAGTGGGGTTGCATGAAATCACGGGCTATAAATTGGATGGATAGACTTTGCATAAACTCACAAGTCTAATAGTATATGCAATTGACCTATGAAACGTACTATATGTTTGTTCTTTTATGTATAATAATCACTAACTTGTGTTTTGAATGACGCACTGTTTTTTTATTAATTTTTTTTTTGTTGTTGTTTGATTGTCTGTAGAAGAAATGAAATTATTTTGAGACCAGGAACAATTTCACCTTTTAAAAATCAAGTCCTTTTTGCCTCAACGTGTAACATTATTTTTTGTCAATATGTTCTACTTAACTTTTAAGAGAGCCGTATTATAGTGCATTATCTTGCATATTCCTCTAATTTCCTATAACAACTTTTATATCCATATAACATCAGAGAGTGCTTTCGAAAGCAGTTTTGTTAACTATGATAATCAGTAAAACATTACCAAACACACCCAACTCGTTGAGTAGTTGTGTCCATGATCTATCTCCATAACTCTAAAGGATTCGACTAATTAGGCTGTATTCATTTGACCTTTTTACTTTTGCCTGAGCTTTCCTAAACTTATGTTCTCATGACCTTTCCTCGTCAATAATCTTCTCAGCTCTTGTACTTAGGGATGGCAAACACTGCGGGGCAAACCCCCACAAACCTGCAAAGACTTTAACCCGCCCCGCAAAGCATAATTTACTGTTCTCAAACCGCCCCGCCCCGCCCCGCATAAACCCACCCCACGTAAACCCGCCCCGCATAAAAGTTTTAATTTTTTTTTTCCTTTTTTGAAAGAATTTGTTAGTAAAATTCTTTTTCTTTTTTTGCTAAGTAGTATTAATTTAAAAGTTTTATACCATTAAAATGGATTTAAGTTTTATAACATTTACTAATTTTTACACTTTTGCTCTTGGTTAATAAAAAGGGATTTTCATGTCATGCTTCCTAAGGTGAAAACCTCCAATAAAGACAGTGATATCTGATAAACTAAAAAAAAAAAGAGTCATAAATTGGATAGCAAAACAGACACATAGTGCCAGTCAAACAAAACATTTAAACTAATATGATGTTTGAGTAAATTCAGAAAAGAAGCGAAAGAAAAGAGTAGGCGGCATTAGTTTAAAAAAAATATCTCTAACCCACGCCCCGCCCCGCCCCGCACCCGCAAGCTCTATAACCCGCCCCGCAGACTCTCATACCTGCACCGCCCCATTGCCATCCTTACTTGTACTAAACAATCGCTGCCCTAGTTTCGTGGTAAGGGCACAATTTAAAGAACAACTTATTCTATTGGCGTAATATTCATTTATAGTGGCTAGGCGGACAGATAAAGAGCGACATTACCTTACTTAACAAAGGGCTTATGCGAAAGAGAGCACTGCTTTCCGACAAGATGGTCTGTCGTTTTCCTAAAACCCCTACTTTATTGCTCTAGCTCTTGACTCATATGGCATTGAAATTAGATAAGTTTAATTTCTTTTTATGAAGGCAATAGCCTTTTGTATACGATTAAAACCGGGTCCACCCGATTGTGCTATTTGATCAAGACAAGGGAAATGCATCGAGGGTTAGCCTCATAATGGATCAGACCGGTGCACGAAGACGAGGTATCGAGGTGACTATCGAGATTGAGGACAGTAGCGATCGAGACCAAATATGAAAGACTTCGAGCAAAGCGCAACAACGGAAAGACGAAATATCTATGACTGGCCGAAGATCATGGCGTAAATCTAGGAACAAATCAAATCAAGGGCAGTTATGTAGTTAATCATGGGATTTACTTCCGTAATTAGAATTGTACCATAAATAGGATTCCTCTACTATATAAATGGGGTCCTAATCATTTTGTATCCATCTTACATTCACGCATATCAAAGCAATACAATATTCTCTCTTTAATTTACACTCTCTTGTTTATCAACTTATTGCATTTTAACTGTTCTTGCATAACTAGCTTGAGGGTATTCAAACTCGGGGGCTCTGTTCAAACACTGGTTCGCCTTATATTACTGTAATTTCTATTATTACTTTTTGCATTTATCGATTGGTATTAGGTGAAATCATGTATCCTTAAAACCACATTATAAGTTTAATTGTTATTCAGTTTTTAGGGTAAACAGTTTGGTGCCCACCTTGGGGCCAAGGATAATAGTGATTGCCTAGTATTAATCCTCATAACTCATAATGCTTTACGCTTATTCTCGTAAGTGTCTTTGATTTCAGGAATCAACATATCAAACTCTCAATTAGCACCCACTCACATAGACACCGACCTTGATCTTCATGGCGAGAACGAGTACATAGTCGCCTCGGGAAACGGAGTACCTCCAGTCAATCCCGATGGACTATCGGTCATAGATCCAGTCGATGTCAGTTCTCGTGTTGCCATTCATGGAAAGTAAGGCGCCGACCCTGATAATAGCATCCGCAGAGACGCACAGGCAGCCGATCAGAATGCATAGAGTGGTGAAGAAGGCGAGATTAGCCTTCGAAAAATATTTGAAATGTTACAGACTCAACAAGCTGCGATAACGCAACTCCAAAATCAGAATTGAGCACCAAGAACTCGATACATCACCGGAAGTTGTTCATAGGGTCGAACATGTAAAGGAGAAATTAAACGATAATGGATCAGGAACTGACCCTCCATCATGAAGATGCTCGAGGATCTCACTAAACAGATCAAATCAGGAGAAAAGAAAATCGAGGCTAACGACAAGAAGGTAGAAATGTACAATTCACGAGTTGATCAAAGACCGGGGGCACCGCCGATTCTAAAGGGTTTGGATTCGAAGAAGTTCGTATAGAAGACTTTCCCACCAAGTGTGGCTCCGAAGCCCATTCTAAAGAAGTTTTGCATGCCAGAAATTCCAAGCACAATGGAACCACTGAGCCTAATGAGCATGTCACTTCTTATACATGCGCAATAAAGAAAATGACTAAGAAGATGATGAAATTGAATCTGTTCTGTTGAAAAAGTTTGAAGAAACTTTATCGAAGGAGGAAATTATATGGTACCACAATTTGCCGCCCAATTCTATTAATTCCTTCGCCATGCTTGTTGATTCGATCGTAAAGGCATACGCTGGAGCGATAAAGATCACGACTAGGAAGTCAGACCTCTTTAAAGTGAGACAAAAGGACAATGAAATGCTAAGGGAATTCGTATCGCGGTGCTAGATGGAACATGGGCCTACCCCCCGGTCACCGATTATTGGGTTATCCAAGACTGCACTCAAGGTTTGAATGAACAAAGTTCGAAGGCATCACGACAACTAAAGCATAATTTGATTGAATATCCAGTTGTGATCTGGGCCGATGTACATAATCGATACCAATCAAAGATCAGAGTCGAGGATGATCAGTTAGGAGCCCCTTTTGGCTCTGTTTACCAAAATATATTCGAAGGCAGGATTCAAAGAGACATCGACAGAGAGCCCCGATTAAACAGAGAACGATACCAACCATATAGCGCAGATCGTAGAAATAACGGATCGGGGCGTAATCCCGTTCGAAATGATCGAAGGAATGGTCGAGGACAAAGCTCCTGAGGGCTCATGAGTAAGAGTGGCTTTGATAAACATGTTTATGGGTTTATAGTACCGTAGCTTCATGTTTTGATGATCTAACAAACTTACTGTCAAAGAACCAGATAAGGTGATACACTTGGTACACAACTCAATCAACGGACTCAAGCTAATGTGAGTTGCTATGAATTCAGAAGATAAAGAATCAACACAGGTACCTGATCCCTTTGGGTTCCCCTGACATTAGTACAAAGTCAACCGTCTACAGCTGGAAAGTGACTACCTGTACTGTACACACAAACAATGCAGCACAGTACAACAATCACTTCTCATTGACCAACCAAATAATTACATCATTCAAGTGATGTCATCTATGTTGTATTAACAATAAATATTACAACAAAATATTATTTGAACACTTAGAGAATTCAATTCAAGCATTCAAGCATCTGACAATCAAGCATTCAATTCTCAAGTGCATCAAGAACAAAGTACAACACTACTATGGACCAGTTCCTACAACAAGTCTCTTGTATGTCCTTAGTTGAGTTGTAACTTTGTAATTGCTCTTCATTGTAATTCCTACTTTGCTTATCTAGAAGCGAACCCTTTGTAAACCATAAACCTTTAGTGTTTGTATCGTGACTAGAGTTATTCATGAGTTGAAGTCTTTATAATAGGTGTATTGCAAAGTGGCTTGTAATAGATGTTTTACAAGTTAGTGAGGAATTAATAGTTTAATTCCTAGATTGCATAGGTTGTAATCTTAAGATTGCTCATAGTGAAGTTGAAATCCTACTAGTGTAGGTCGTGGTTTTTTTATCCCCTTGAGCAGGGATTTTTCTATATAAAATTTCCATGTTCCATTTACTTACTGTTGCATTAACGTTATCTGTGGAAACTTATATAGGACCTGGTCTCTATATAGTTTGGTGGACTCATATATTCTATCAATTGGTATTAGAGCGGGTTCTTTTTATAAGGTTAACACCTAGAAAGGATCTACATGGCTGCTTTACCGAACTTTGAAGAGGGTCAATCTACCTACAGACCACCTAGGTTCAATGGCCAATATTATGGGTCGTGGAAGATAAGGATGCATGATTCTATCATGGCTGAAGACTCCAAGCTGTGGGATGTTATATATGATAGTCCTTATGTCCCTATAAAAAAAAGGTCGGAGATCCTGCTATGACAGTGCCTAAGACGAATAAAGAATACAACGATGCTGACAGGAAGGTTGTGGAGAAAAATTTTTGTGCCAAGAAATTATGGTGTTTGGTATAGGTCTTGATGAATACAATAGGATTTCAGCTTGCCAATCTGCCAAAGAGATATGGGAAGCATTACAAACAGTACATGAAGGAACTACTCAAGCAAAGTAATCTAAGATTGACATGCTCACCACTGAGTATGAGCTCTTCAGGATGAAGGACGATGAATCCATCCAAGACATGCACACACGATTCACTTTCATCATAAATGAGCTACACCTGCTTGGTGATATCATTCCTAGGAACAAGCTCGTGAGGAAAATTCTCAGTGTTTTGCCCAGTTCATGGGGGAGTAAAATGAATGCCATTACTGAAGCAAAAGATTTGCAGGAGCTGATTATAGATGAGGTGGTTGAGAATCTGAAAACCTATGAAAAGAAAAAGAATAAGGACATTAGAAGAAGAGAAACAAAGAAGGAAAAGAACCTGATACTCAAGGCAGAAAGCAATGAATCAAGTGACGATGATAGTGACATGGCTTACCTAACCAGGAGATTTCAGAAAATGGTTAGAAGGAATTGAGGTATCCCAACGAGGGGCAGTTCTAGCAAGCCAAAAAACTATGACCTCTTTCGTAAGTGTGGAAAGCCAGAGCATTTCATCAAAGATTGTCCTCTCCTGAAGCAAGAACACTTCAAACACAACTCTGACAAAGCAGCAAAGAGGAACCTGGTTCCTGACAAACATTTTAAAGGAAAGAACGTTGCTGACAATGTTGTGAAGCAAGCTCTTGCAGCATGGGGAGATTCTTCCAGCGAGTTTGAAGAAGAAGATGATGTAGGTGACAACTCAGTGATGACAGTTGAAAGTGAAGCAAATGAGTATGACTCAATATTTGCTTTGATGGCTCAATCAGATAATGATGAGAACGATGACAATGATGAGGTAAATTTTTGGGATGTTCAGAGAAATCTGAAGTCCTACTCTCCTAGAAACTCATGTCATTAGCTAATGTGTTGATTGATGCTTACCATAGTCTTGTAAATGATAAGGATGCCTTAACCTTGGAGTTCGGAGATGCTGAACAAACTAGAGATGACTTGGTAGTTTGTGTGGTTGATTTGAAGGAAACCATAGGTAATCTGGAAAATGAAAAGGAGGTTCTAACTAAGAGAATCACTAGTATAGAACACGAAAGAAATGATCTGATGGTATTAGTAGTTGACCTAAAAGAAACCATTGAGTGTGAAATCCTCATTCAAGCCAAAGAAGGATGTCAGCACCTCAAAACTACTTGATCTCTTTCATATGGATCTATGTGGTCCTATGAGAGTGCAAAGTAGGGGAGGAAAAAGATACAATTTTGTGATAGTGGATGACTGTTCCAGATTCACTTGGACTCTGTTCCTTAGAACAAAAGATGAGTCCTTTGAAGTTTTTGTAGCCTTTGTGAAGAAAATTCAAGTGAAGATGGAGTCAAAAGTACCATGCATTATATCAGATTATGGAACAGAATTTGACAATGCTAAGTTTGATGAATTCTGCAACGAGAATGACATTACCCACAACTTCTCAGCCCCAAGAACTCCACAACAAAATGGAGTGTTGGAAAGGAAAAATAGAACCTTTGAAGAAATTGCAAGAATAATGCTGATCGATAATGGGATTGCTAAGAACTTCTGGGATGAAGCTATCAACACTGCCTGCTACTTGGTGAACATGTGCATGATTATGTCTCTCTTGAACAAAACTCCCTATGAGTTACTGAATGGAAGGAAGCCCAAGCTGACTCGCTTAAGAACTTTTAGGTGCAAATGCTATGTTGGGAAAGGATCAGCTTGGAAAATTTGATGTCAGGACTGATGAAGGAATCCTTTTAGGATATTCTTCTCAAAGTAAAGCCTACAAGGTATACAACAAATAGACTTAGTGTGTTGAGGAGAGTGTATATGTAATCTTTGACGAGCCCTATCTCTCCTGTGAGAAAAGCAACAAGGATGATCAAGATGGAGAGCCTCTAATGGTTCCAGGTGAGCTTATTGATATGGCAAATGGAAAGACAGATATGATGAGTCAAGTGAAGGAGACAAGTGAAGACAATGCAGTCTCTTCCTCATCAGCCGAAGAGGAACCAGATACTATAATTACAACCACTGAAGCTGAAGAAAGAGTGGTTGATGCAGTTCAAAGTACTCCACAGGTAGCTGAATGAAGGATACAAGGGAACCAGTTAGAATTACCCAGCTCCTCTAATTTCCTATAACAACTTTTATATCCGTATAACATCAGAGAGTGCTTTCGAAAGCAGTTTTGTTAACTATGATAATCAGTAAAACATTACCAAACACACCCAACTCGTTGAGTAGTTTTGTCCATGATCTATCTCCATAACTCTTAAGGATTCGACTAATTAGGCTGTATTCATTTGACCTTTTTACTTTTGCCTGAGCTTTTCCTAAACTTATGTTCTCACGACCTTTCCTTGTCAACAATCTTTTCAGCTCTTGTACTTAGGGATGGCAAACACTGCGGGGCAAACCCGCACAAACCTGCAAAGACTTCAACCCGCCCCACAAAGCATAATTTGCTGTTCTCAAACCGCTCGCCCTGCCCCGCATAAACCCACCCCACGTAAACCCGACCCGCATAAAAGTTTTAATTTTTTTTTCTTTTTTGAAAGAATTTGTTAGTAAAATTCTTTTTCCTTTTTTTGCTAAGTAGTATTAATTTAAAAGTTTTATACAATTAAAATGGATTTAAGTTTTATAACATTTACTAATTTTTACACTTTTGCTCTTGGTTAATAAAAAGGGATTTTCATGTCATGCTTCCTAAGGTGAAAACCTCCAAAAAAGATAGTGATATCTGATAAATTTAAAAAAAAGAATCATAAATTGGATAGCAAAACAGACACATAGTGCCAGTCAAACAAAACATTTCAACTAATATGATGTTTGAGTAAATTCAGAAAAGAAGCGAAAGAAAAGAGTAGGCGGAATTAGTTTAAAAAAAATATCTCTAACCCACGACCCGCCCAGCCCCGCGTGATTTCTTTTATTTAAAAAATTGAACCCACCCCGCACCCGCAAGCTCTATAACCCTCACCACCCCATTGCCATCCTTACTTGTAATAAACAATCGCTGCCCTAGTTTCGTGGTAAGGGCACAATTTAAAGAACAACTTATTCTATTGGCGTAATATTCATTTATAGTGGCTAGGCGGATAGATAAAGAGCGACATTACCTTACTTAACAAAGGGCTTATGCAAAAGAGAGCACTGCTTTCCGACAAGATGGTCTGCCGTTTTCCTAAAAACCCTACTTTATTGCTCTAGCTCTTGACTCATATGGCATTGAAATTAGATAAGTTTAGTTTCTTTTTCTGAAGGCAATAGCCTTTTGTATACGATTAAAACCGGGTCCACCCGATTGTGCTATTTGATCAAAACAAGGGAAATGCATTGAGGGTTAGCCTCATAATGGATCAGACCGGAGCACGAAGATGAGGTATCAAGTCCAAGGATCGAGGTGACTATCGAGATCAAGGACAGTAGCGATCGAGACCAAATATGACAGACTTCGAGCAAAGCGCAACAACGGAAAGACGAGATATCTATGACTGGCCGAAGATCATGGCGTAAATCTCGGAATAGATCAAATCAAGGGCGGTTATGTAGTTAATCATGGGATTTACTTCCGTAATTAGAATTGTACCATAAATAAGATTCCTCTACTATATAAAGGGGGTCCTAATCATTTTGTAACCATCTTACATTCACTCATATCAAAGCAATACAATATTCACTCTTTAATTTACACTCTCTTATTTATCTGCTTATTGCATTTTAACTATTCTTGCATAACTAGCTCGAGGGTATTCAAGCTCGAGGGCTCTGTTCAAACACTGGTTCGCCTTATATTACTGTAATTTCTATTATTACTTTTTGCATTTATCGATTGGTATAGGTGAAATCACGTATCCTTAAAACCACATTATAAGTTTAATTGTTATTCAGTTTTTAGGGTAAACAGTTTGGTGCCCACCTTGGGGCCAAGGATAATAGTGATTGCCTAGTATTAATCCTCATAACTCATAATGCTTTACGCTTATTCTCGTAAGTGTCTTTGATTTCAGGAATCAACATATCAAACTCTCAATTAGCACCCACTCACATAGACGCCGGCCTTGATCTTCATGGCGAGAATGAGTACATAGTCTCCCCGGGAAATGGAGTACCTCCAGTCAATCCCGATGGACTATCGGCCATAGATCCAGTCGATGTCAGTTCTCGTGTTGCCATTCATGGAAAGTAAGGCGGTGACCTTGAAAATAGCATCCGCAGAGATGCACAGGCAGCCGATGAGAATGCGTAGAGTGGTGAAGAAGGCGGGATTAGCCTTCAAAAAATATTTGAAATGTTATAGACTCAGCAAGCAGCGATAACGCAACTCCAAAATTAGAATTGAGCACCAAGAACTCGATACATCACCAGAAGTTGTTCAAAGGGTCGAACCTGTACAGGAGAAATTAAACGATAATGGATCAGAAACTGACCCTACATCATGAAAATGCTCGAGGATCTCACTAAATAGATCGAATCGGGAGAAAAGAAAATTGAGGCTAACGACAAGAAGGTAGAAGTGTACAATTCACGGGTTGATCAAAGACCGGGGGCACCGCTGATTCTAAAGGGTTTGGATTCGAAGAAGTTCGTATAGAAGACTTTCCCACCAATTGTGGCTCCGAAGCCCATTCTAAAGAAATTTTGCATGCCAGAAATTCCCAAGTACAATGGAACCACTGAGCCTAATGAGCATGTCACTTCTTATACATGTGAAATAAAAGAAAATGACTAAGAAGATGATGAAATTGAATCTGTTTTGTTGAAAAAGTTTGGAGAAACTTTATCGAAGGGGGAAATTATATGGTACCACAATTTGCCGCCCAATTCTATTAATTCCTTCGTCATGCTTGTTGATTCGATCGTAAAGGCACACGCCGGAGAGATAAAGATCACAACTAGGAAGTCAGACCTTTTCAAAGTGAGACAAAAGGACAATGAAATGTTAAGGGAATTCGCATCGCGGTTCCAGATGGAACATGGGCCTACCCCCGGTCGCCGATTATTGGGTTATCCAAGCCTTCACTCAAGGTTTGAATGAGCAAAGTTCGAAGGCATCACGACAACTAAAGCATAATTTGATTGAATATCCAGTTATGATCTGGGCCGATGTACATAGTTGATACCAATCAAAGATCAGAGTCGAGGATGATCAGCTAGGAGCCCCTTCTGGCTCTGTTTACCCAAATATATTCGAAGGCAGGATTCAAAGAGACATCGACAGAGAGCCTCGATCAAACAGAGAACGATACCAACCATATAGCGCAGATCGTAGAAATAACGGACTGGGGCATAATCCCGTTTGAAATGGTCGAAGGAATGGTCGAGGACAAAGCTCCCGAGGGCTCATGAGTAAGATTGGCTTTGATAAACATATTGATGGGTTTGTAGTACCGTAGCTTCATGTTTTGATGATCTAACAAACTTAGTGTCAAAGAACCAGATAAGGTGATACACTTGGTACACAACTCAATCAACAGACTCAAGTTAATGTGAGTTGCTATGAATTCAGAAGATAAAGAATCAACATAGGTACCTGATCCCCTTGGGTTCCCCTGACATTAGTACAAAGTCAACCGTCTACAGCTGGAAAGTGACTGGATGTACTGTACACGCAAACAGTGCAGCACAGTACAACAATCACTTCTCATTGACCAACCAAATGATTACATCATTCAAGTGATGTCATCTATGTTGTATTAACAATAAACATTACAACAAAATATTATTTGGACACTTATAGAATTCAATTCAAGTATTCAATCATCTGAAAATCAAGCATTCAATTCTCAAGTGTATCAAGAACAAAGTACAACACTACTATGGACCAGTTCCTACAACAAGTCTCTTGTATGTCCTTAGTTGAGTTGTAACTTTATAATTGCTCTTCATTGTAATTCCTTCTTTGCTTATCTAGAAGCGAACCCTTTGTAAACCATAAACCTTTAGTGTTTGTATCGTGACTAGAGTTATTCATGAGTTGAAGTCTTTATAATAGGTGTATTGCAAAGTGGCTTGTAATAGGTGTATTACAAGTTAGTGAGGGATTAATAGTTTAATTCCTATATTGCATAGGTTGTAATCGTAAGATTGCTCATAGTGAAGTTGAAATCCTATTAGTGTAGGTCGTGGTTTTTGTATCCCCTTGAGCAGGAATTTTTCTATGTAAAAGTTCCATGTTCCATTTACTTACTGTTGCATTAGCATTATCTGTGGAAACCTATATAGGACCTGGTCTCTATATAGTTTGGTGAACTCATATATTCTATCAATTGGTATCAGAGCGGGTTCTTTTTATCAGGTTAATACCTAGAAAGGATCTGCATGGCTGCTTTACCGAACTTTTAAGAGGGTCAGTCTACCTACAGACCACCTAGGTTCAATGGCCAATATTATGGATGGTGGAAGATAAGGATGCATGATTCTATCATGGCTGAAGACTCCAAGCTGTGGGATGTTATATGTGATGGTCCTTATATCCCTACAAAAAAGGTCGGAGATCCTGCTATGACAACGCCTAAGATGAAGAAAGAATACAACGATGCTGATAGGAAGGCTGTGGAGAAAATTTTTTATGCCAAGAAAATTTTGGTGTTTGGTATAGGTCTTGATGAATACAATAGGATTTCAGCTTGCCAATCTGCCAAAGAGATATGGGAAGCATTACAAACAGTACATGAAGGAACTACTCAAGCAAAGTAATCTAAGATTGACATGCTCACCACTGAGTATGAGCTCTTCAGGATGAAGGACGATGAATCCATCCAAGACATGCACACACGATTCACTTTCATCATAAATGAGCTACACCTGCTTGGTGATATCATTCCTAGGAACAAGCTCGTGAGGAAAATTCTCAGTGTTTTGCCCAGTTCATGGGGGAGTAAAATGAATGCCATTACTGAAGCAAAAGATTTGCAGGAGCTGACTATAGATGAGGTGGTTGAGAATCTGAAAACCTATGAAAAGAAAAAGAATAAGGACATTAGAAGAAGAGAAACAAAGAAGGAAAAGAACCTGATACTCAAGGCAGAAAGCAATGAATCAAGTGGCGATGATAGTGACATGGCTTACCTAACCAAGAGATTTCAGAAAATGGTTAGAAGGAATTGAGGTATCCCAACGAGGGGAAGTTCTAGCAAGCCAAAAAACTATGACCTCTTTCATAAGTGTGGAAAGCCAGAGCATTTCATCAAAGATTGTCCTCTCCTGAAGCAAGAACACTTCAAACACAACTCTGACAAAGCAGCAAAGTGGAACCTGGTTCCTGACAAACATTTTAAAGGAAAGAACGTTGCTGACAATGTTGTGAAGCAAGCTCTTGCAGCATGGGGAGATTCTTCCAGCGAGTTTGAAGAAGAAGATGATGTAGGTGACAACTCAGTGATGACAGTTGAAAGTGAAGCAAATGAGTATGACTCAATATTTGCTTTGATGGCTCAATCAGATAATGATGAGAACGATGACAATGATGAGGTAAATTTTTGGGATGTTCAGAGAAATCTGAAGTCCTACTCTCCTAGAAACTCATGTCATTAGCTAATGTGTTGATTGATGCTTACCATAGTCTTGTAAATGATAAGGATGCCTTAACCTTGGAGTTCGGAGATGCTGAACAAACTAGAGATGACTTGGTAGTTTGTGTGGTTGATTTGAAGGAAACCATAGGTAATCTGGAAAATGAAAAGGAGGTTCTAACTAAGAGAATCACTAGTATAGAACACGAAAGAAATGATCTGATGGTATTAGTAGTTGACCTAAAAGAAACCATTGAGTGTGAAATCCTCATTCAAGCCAAAGAAGGATGTCAGCACCTCAAAACTACTTGATCTCTTTCATATGGATCTATGTGGTCCTATGAGAGTGCAAAGTAGGGGAGGAAAAAGATACAATTTTGTGATAGTGGATGACTGTTCCAGATTCACTTGGACTCTGTTCCTTAGAACAAAAGATGAGTCCTTTGAAGTTTTTGTAGCCTTTGTGAAGAAAATTCAAGTGAAGATGGAGTCAAAAGTACCATGCATTATATCAGATTATGGAACAGAATTTGACAATGCTAAGTTTGATGAATTCTGCAACGAGAATGACATTACCCACAACTTCTCAGCCCCAAGAACTCCACAACAAAATGGAGTGTTGGAAAGGAAAAATAGAACCTTTGAAGAAATTGCAAGAATAATGCTGATCGATAATGGGATTGCTAAGAACTTCTGGGATGAAGCTATCAACACTGCCTGCTACTTGGTGAACATGTGCATGATTATGTCTCTCTTGAACAAAACTCCCTATGAGTTACTGAATGGAAGGAAGCCCAAGCTGAATCGCTTAAGAACTTTTAGGTGCAAATGCTATGTTGGGAAAGGATCAGCTTGGAAAATTTGATGTCAGGACTGATGAAGGAATCCTTTTAGGATATTCTTCTCAAAGTAAAGCCTACAAGGTATACAACAAACAGACTTAGTGTGTTGAGGAGAGTGTATATGTAATCTTTGACGAGCCCTACCTCTCCTGTGAGAAAAACAACAAGGATGATCAAGATGGAGAGCCTCTACTAGTTCCAGGTGAGCTCATTGATATGGCAAATGGAAAGACAGATATGATGAGTCAAGTGAAGGAGACAAGTGAAGACAATGCAGTCTCTTCCTCATCAGCCGAAGAGGAACCAGATACTATAATTACAACCACTGAAGCTGAAGAAAGAGTGGCTGATGCAGTTCAAAGTACTCCACAGGTAGCTGAAAGAAGGATACAAGGGAACCAGTCAGAATTACCCAGTTCCTCTATAAATGAAGCTCAAGTGCCCAACTGGAAACACAAAAGCTCCCATCCTCTTGAAAACATAATTACTCCTCTGGATTCAAGAGTCCAAACCAGATAAAAAGCCAGAAATTCACTTGTCTTCTCAGCATTCCTCTCCCAAATAGAGCCCAAAAACATTAAGGAAGCCTTAAAAGATGCATAATAGATCACAACCATGCAAGATGAGCTGCATTAGTTCGAAAGGAACAATGTATGGCACCAAGTACCTAGACCTCAGATCGAACCATCATAGGAACCATGTGGGTATTCAGGAATAGGCTCGATAAACATGGAAACACTACAAGGAACAAGGCTACAATCAGGAGGAAGGAATTGATTATAATGAGACTTTTGCTCTAGTTGCTCGCATGGAAGCTATCAGAATCCTCATTGCCTTTGCATCGCATATGAAATTCACTCTATTCCAAATGGATGTCACAAATGCATTTCTGAATGGCTTCCTCAAGAAAGAAGTGTATGTAAAGCAACTTCCAAGTTTTGAATATCACGAACATCCTGAATATGTATTCAAATTGGACAAGGAATTGTATAGATTGAAGCAGGCTCCTCGAGCTTGGTATGAAAGTGATAGCATCAAGAACAAGGATATAGTTAAGGACAGTGATAGAGATGATAGAGTTTTGGAAGCTCCAAGGCCATTTACAAGATCTCAAGCTAAAGAGTTGCAAGCTAAGGTTGCTAGACTTCAATGGCAAATAAAGAAGCTTTTAATTGTAGAGGAAGAGCTCAATCCCAAAGGAGATGAATTGTCCAAGTTTTACAATTATTTGGTAGTCCAAATTGAAGTTCAAGAGGAGGAAGATTGGGTTACCAAATCAGCCCTTGAAGTCCACCAATAGGGCTCAAAATGACCTTAAAAGAGGTCCAAAAGGGGGTGTTTCAAAAGGAGCCCAATTGGAGTCCAAACCAATGACCCAAACTAATAGTTTTAAGGCCCAAATCTGCCCCAAAAGGATTTGGCCGCCCCCCACTTAATTTTGATGGCTTTTGTTACCCCTTAGGAGCCACATACCTAAGTTTGATGGCTATTGTGACCCCTAGCAGCCCCCTACCTAATTTAGATGACTTTTTAGCAACCCCCTACATTATTTTAAGTGCTTTTAACTCCTATAAATAAGGAGTTCTTCTCATTCATAAGACACAACATTTATTGATTAAGTATATCATACTTTGAGAGTTCTTTTGAACCTTTGTTACTTGTGCTTTGAGATTTATCTTTCAACCTTTACTAGTTCTTAGTTCAAGGTAGTAAGATTACTTCTCTTTTATGATATCTTTGATTCCTTTGTGGTATTCTTAGAAGGCGATTAATACTAGTTATTAATTGTTGTCTCAAGTTACTCGTAAAGTGGTCAAGATCCGAATCTATTGTTTTGATTTGCTTTTTAAGTAAAGGCGTTTGTTTTGTTCCATAAATCAAGACGTTGTTACTTTGATCTTGTCAAGGCTATAGAACTTACATTCTTGGAAGTTCTTGGAATTCTTTCCTTGAATTCTTCCCATATCCTTTATTTTCATCTCTTTAATTCTAGTTGTTTAATTCCTTGTTGTTATTGCTTCCGCATTTACTTCTCAAATTCTTACTCTAATTTGGATTCCCGACCTAGTTGTTATCAAGTGGTATCAGAGCGGTTTTTATCAAGATTTCGTTCTCGGTAAGTCTTGGGATTTCTTGAATACTAAGAGCAAAGAAAAGAAAAAAAAATTAAAAAAAAAAATGAAAATCAATTTTAGAACAAAAAATAGAATTGCGTGCTCTCCGGGATATTTCTTTGTATCTAATTTGTTACCAAAAATTAACAAAGGAAACAAGAAGAGGGGATCCTAGATTTTCTTACTCTTTCTAATCTAAACATATAATCCTTTCCTTTTTGTTCGCGTTATGTTTCAACCGAGCCTAATAGTTCTAGGATTTGGTTTTTCTTTCATTAGTTTCCCAAAAATCTGAATTTTACTACTAAGAATTTCATACGAGTTGGGTTTAATTATAAATCTACAAAGTATTTTGTTCAAAGGTTATTCCGAGAAAAAAAAAGAGAGCTAAGTTTTGTGATACAGTTTACACTTTTTTTTTTTAAAGATGTCGCGTACAGGTAGTGATGATGAACGAAGGGTTCTCCAAGAAGCTGAAATCAAAGCAAGAAATGATTTTACCTTGCAAGCTATGCATCAACAATTTGAAAGGTTGAATTTGCAACTCCAAGAGATGAGGGATACCATTGTTGATCAAAATGATACAATAGCTGAACTTAGGAGGGAAAATAATGTTAGACCCCAAGCTAGGAGAAATGTACCCCATGCTCCCATTGTAAATCAAGAAAACCCTATAGATGATTTTAATGATATTGATTTTGGTAGGGTGGGAAGAGATAGGAGGGGACAAAGAGGTAGAGTAGAAGATGATAATATAAGTAGTATAAAGATGAAGATGCCATCATTCAAGGGAGCAAGGGACCCAGACTTGTACCTTGATTGGGAGAGAAAAGTTGAAGCCATCTTTGATTGTCACAACTACTCTGAGGGTAAGAAAGTTAAACTTGTTGTTGTTGAGTTTTCTGATTATGCTGCTATTTGGTAGAAAAAGCTTGCTAGGGACAGATTGCAAGAAGGACAAGAACCAGTTGCTACTTGGGCTGAGATGAAGAGGGTGATGAGGAAGAGATTCGTGCCATCACACTTTCAAAGAGAGCTACAACAACGTCTTCAAACATTGAAGCAAGGGTCCATGTCTGTGGATGAGTACTTTAAGGCTATGGATATGGCTATGATCCAAGCTAATTGTACAGAGGAAGAAGAGGCTACAATGGCTAGGTTTTTAAATGGTTTAAATAAGGAAATAGCTGATGTAGTAGAATTACAGCAATATGTAACAATAGATGAGTTAGTTGATTTGTCTGTAAAGATAGAAAATCAAAATAAAAGAAAGCAGACTAGCTCGTGGAAAGGTTGGACAAGCACCATCTCCAAGAAGCCATGGCCATATCATGAGATGAAGAGTTCTTCTAGACCTCAAGAAGACAAGGGTAAAGGTAAATTTGAGAACAAAGAGGGAGGTAAAACCTTTAACCCTAAACCTTTTACACCTTCTAGTTCTATTCAATGTCATAAATGTAAAGGAAGGGGTCATATGATGCATGAATGTCCAAGTAGAAGAAACATCATTCTTAGAGAAGATGGAGGATATGAGAGTGAAAAAGGTGAGGGAGAAGAAGAGGGAGATGTGAGTGATGAAGATGATGTAGAACTACCTAATAAGGGCATGATTGGGTAGTTAGAAGGATTATGACTATCAATTTGGCAAGCAATAGTGAAGAACAAAGGGAGAATATATTCCATACTAGGTGTGGGATAAAGGAAAAAACTTGCTCTATGATCATTGATAGTGGTAGTTGTGCTAATGTGGTGAGTTCATACTTTGTGGAAAAATTGGGACTTGCATGCATGAAACACCCTACTCCATATAGACTCCAATGGTTAAATGATAGTGGTGAACTAAAGGTAAACAAACAGTGCATGATTTCATTTAATGTTGGTAGATATGAGGATGATATTCTTTGTGACATAATACCTATGCAAGCTTGTCATATCTTACTGGGTCGTCCTTGGCAGTATGACAGGAATGTTTTTCATGATGGAAGAAAGAATAGATATTCTCTTGAACTAAATGGCAGGAAATTTACTCTTGCACCTTTATCTCCTTCTCAAGTGTTTGAAGATCAAAAGAGATTAAGAGAAACAATGGGAAAACCAAGGGGAGAGATAAAAACTGAGCTTGAGGAAAAAGAAAAGAAAGAAGGCCAAGAATTAGAAAAAAAGAGAGATGGCCGAGAGAAAGAGAGAGAGGGCAGCAATTTGAGAGAAGAGATAAAAAAGGGTTTGAATGAAAAAATAGACAGTCTTGGTGAGAGGAAAGAGGTTAAGGAAAGAAAAAAGAGAGTTTTTATATAAAAACCAAAGAGTGTTTAAATGCAAGAAAAGAGGGGCTGCCCATAATACTACTTACTTACAAAGAGACTTTGATTAATTCTGAGTTGCTAACTTCTTCTTTGCCAAGTAGTATTTCTTCTCTTTTGCAGGATTTTGAAGATGTCTTTCCAGAAGATATTCCTAATGGATTGCCACCTTTACGTGGCATTGAGCATCAAATTGATTTTGTACCTGGATCACAAATCCCAAATAGGCCAGCCTATAGGAGTAATCCAGAAGAGACAAAAGAACTTCAAAGGCAAGTTGAGGAGTTGCTTGAGAAAGGTTTTGTGAGAGAGAGCATGAGCCCTTGCTCGGTTCCCGTCCTATTGGTACCAAAAAAAGATGGAACTTGGAGGATGTGCGTGGATTGTAGAGCAATCAACAAGATTACGGTAAAGTATCGCCACCCTATTCCTCGTCTTGATGACATGTTGGATCAATTACATGGATCCAAAATCTTTTCTAAAATTGATCTAAAAAGTGGTTACCATCAGATTCGAATGAATCCTGGAGATGAATGGAAAACTGCTTTTAAGACCAAATATGGGCTTTATGAGTGGTTAGTTATGCCTTTCGGCTTGACTAATGCACCTAGCACTTTCATGAGATTAATGAATCATGTTTTTAAGGATTTTCATGGAAAATTTGTTGTGGTGTACTTCGATGATATCTTGGTCTTTTCTAACACTTTAGAAGAGCATGTAGAACACCTAAAACAAGTTTTTGAAGTTCTTAGAAAGCAATTTTTATTTGCTAATCTTAAAAAGTGTACTTTTTATGTGGATCGTGTGATTTTCTTGGGTTTTGTAGTTAGTTCTAAAGGAGTTGAGGTTGATGAAGAAAAAATCAAAGCAATAAAAGAATGGCCTAAACCTAAGAGTGTAACTGAAGTTAGGAGGTTTCATGGACTTGCTAGTTTTTATAGGAGGTTTGTGAGAGACTTTCGTACCATTGCTTCTCCTTTAACTGAAGTTATTAAAAAGGATAAGATTTTTAAATGGGGAAAAGAACAAGATGATGCTTTTAACTTGTTGAAAGAAAAGTTATGTTCTGCTCCATTGTTACAATTGCCTGATTTTTCTAAATCTTTTGAAATTGAATGTGATGCTTCGGGCAAAGGAATAGGTGCTGTTTTGATGCAAGATTCTAAACCTATTGCCTACTTTAGTGAAAAGTTAAGTGGAGCCACATTGAACTATTCCACTTATGACAAAGAGCTATATGCTTTGGTAAGGGCTTTAGCCACATGGCAACATTACTTGTGGCCAAGAGAGTTTGTCATTAAAACTGATCATGAATCCTTGAAATACTTGAAGAGTCAAGGTAAGCTTAGTAGAAGGCATGCTAAGTGGGTTGAATTCATTGAAACGTTTTCTTATGTAATTTCTTACAAATAAGGGAAAGAAAATGTTGTTGCTGATGCACTTTCAAGGAGGTATGTCTTAGTTTCTACCCTGACTTCTAAATTAATGGGTTTTGATCAAATCAAGGGACTTTATGCTAATGATGTTGATTTTGGCAAAATTTTTGCATATTGTAAGTTGAGTCCTTTTGAGAGGTTTAACCTCCAAGATGGCTTTCTCTTTAAGGAAAATAAGTTGTGTATTCCTAATTGCTCTTTACGTGAAGTATTTGTAAGAGAAGCACATTGTGGAGGGCTTATGGGACACTTTGGAGTCCCAAAGACACTAGACATACTGGCCGAAAATTTCTTTTGGCCTTGAATGAGAAAAGATGTTGAAAGAATGTGCGCACAGTGTTTGGAATGTAAACAAGCTAAATCTAAAGTGTTACCACATGGTCTTTACACGCCATTACCTGTTCCTACTTCGCCTTGGAATGATATTTCCATGGAATTTGTGTTAGGTTTGCCTAGAACAAGATATGGTAAGGATAATATATTTGTTGTGGTAGATAGGTTCTCCAAAATGGATCATTTTATTCCTTGTTTAAAGACTAATGATGCCTCACATGTTGCTGATCTTTTTGTAAAAGAGGGTGTCAAATTTCATGGTATACCTAGAACTATTGTTAGTGATAAGGATGCTAAGTTTTTGAGCCACTTTTGGCGTGTGTTTTGGGGGAAGTTAGGTACTAAAATGTTGTTTTCTACTTCTTGTCACCCACAAACTGATGGACAAACTGAAGTAGTTAATAGAACCTTAGGAAATATGTTGAGGGCTGTTTTGAAAGGTAAATTAACTTTATGGGAAGATCACTTACCTATGATTGAATTTGCTTACAATAGAACAATTCATTCTTCTACAGGTATATCTCCTTTTGAGGTTGTTTATGGTTTTAATCCCTTCACTCCCCTTGATTTATTACCATTACAAACTAATGATATTGCTAATCTTGATGGTAGGACAAAGGCTGAGATGATGAAAGAAATTCATGAACAAACAAGGCTTGCAATTGAGAAGAAAAATGAGCAAACTGCCTTGAGAAAGAATAAGGGACAAAAGCAAGTTATTTTTAAACCTGGAGATTTAGTTTGGGTTCACTCTAGAAAGGAGAGATTTCCTTCCAAAAGGAAGTCAAAGTTTCATCCTAGAGGAGATGGCCCATTTCAAGTCCTTGAAAGGATTGGAGACAATGCTTACAAGTTGGACCTTCCTGGTGAGTTCCAAGTAAGTGCCACATTTAATGTTGCTGACTTATCTTTGTTTGATGTAGGATCGAATTCGAGGACGAATTCTTTTCAAGAAGGGGGGAATGATAGCATCAAGAACAAGGATATAGTTAAGGACAATGATAGAGATGATAGAGTTTTGGAAGCTCCAAGGCCATTTACAAGATCTCAAGCTAAAGAGTTGCAAGCTAAGGTTGCTAGACTTCAATGGCAAATAAAGAAGCTTTTAATTGTAGAGGAAGAGCTCAAGCCCAAAGGAGATGAATTGTCCAAGTTTTAAAATTATTTGGTAGTCCAAATTGAAGTCCAAGAGGAGGAAGATTGGGTTACCAAATCAGCCCTTGAAGTCCACCAATAGGGCTCAAAATGACCTTAAAAGAGGTCCAAAAGGGGGTGTTTCAAAAGGAGCCCAATTGGAGTCCAAACCAATGGCCCAAACTAATAGTTTTAAGGCCCAAATCTGCCCCAAAAGGATTTGGCCGCCCCCCACTTAATTTTGATGGCTTTTGTTACCCCTTAGGAGCCACCTACCTAAGTTTGATGGCTATTGTGACCCCTAGCAGCCCCCTACCTAATTTAGATGACTTTTTAGCAACCCCCTACATTATTTTAAGTGCTTTTAACTCCTATAAATAAGGAGTTCTTCTCATTCATAAGACACAACATTTATTGATTAAGTATATCATACTTTGAGAGTTCTTTTGAACCTTTGTTACTTGTGCTTTGAGATTTATCTTTCAACCTTTACTAGTTCTTAGTTCAAGGTAGTAAGATTACTTCTCTTTTATGATATCTTTGATTCCTTTGTGGTATTCTTAGAAGGCGATTAATACTAGTTATTAATTGTTGTCTCAAGTTACTCGTAAAGTGGCCAAGATCCGAATCTATTGTTTTGATTTGCTTTTTAAGTAAAGGCATTTGTTTTGTTCCATGAATCAAGACGTTGTTACTTTGATCTTGTCAAGGCTATAGAACTTACGTTCTTGGAAGTTCTTGGAATTCTTTCCTTGAATTCTTCCCATATCCTTTATTTTTATCTCTTTAATTCTAGTTGTTTAATTCCTTGTTGTTATTGCTTCCGCATTTACTTCTCAAATTCTTACTCTAATTTGGATTCCCAACCTAGTTGTTATCAGAAAGATTGTCAAAGTTTCTCTTAGAAAATGGTTTTACAAGAGGAAAAATTGACAACACTTTGTTTCTGAAGAAACGAGGGAGGAATCTGCTCATTGTTCAGGTATATGTTGATGATATAATTTTTGGGGCAACATCTGATTCGCTTGGGGAAACAGCTGATTCACTATGTGAAGAATTTGCAAAACTCATGGGAAGTGAGTTTGAGATGAGTATGATGGGTGAGTTGAGTTTCTTCTTGGGTCTTCAAGTGAAGCAATCCACAAAGGGAACATTCATTAGTCAGAAAAAGTATCAAAGAGCTTCTGAAGAGGTTTGACATGGAAGCATCAAAAGTGATTGACACACCCATTGCCACTACCACTCGACTAGACATGGACAAATCTGGTTCTCCAATAAATCAAACTATGTATAGAGGCATCATTGGATCTCTCCTCTATCTTACTGCAATCATGCCAGATATTATTTTCAGTGTGGGACTATATGCAAGTTTTCCGTCAAATCCCAAAGGAATCTCATCTGAAGGCTGCCAAAAGAATTCTAAGATATCTTAAGAGAACACAAGACCTAGTTCTGTACTACCCTTCAAGTGACAATTTTAATCTTATTGGGTATGCTGATGTTGATTATGCAGGTTATCTTGTGGACGGGAAAAGCACATCTGGAATGGCTCACTTCCTAGGATCATGTCTTATTTCATGGGGCACAAGGAAGCAAAATTCAGTAGCTCTTTAAATAGCTGAAACAGAATATGTTGTTGCAGCTTCCTGCTGTGCTCAGCTCCTATGGATAAAACAACAATTGGAAGATTTTGGTATGTACACTGACTGTGTGCCTCTTCTATGTGACAACAACAGTGCACTCAACATGGCCAAGAACCTGGTCCAGCATAAAAGAACCAAGCAATTGATGTGAGACATCATTTTCTCAAAGACAATGTGGAGAAGGAGCTTATCTGCATGAAGTTCTGCAGACCAAATTGCAGATATCTTCACCAAAGCCTTGAGCATAGAATATTTTGGGAGAAACAGGATGGCACTGGGGCTAATGAAGCCTAATTGAGAACCTGATTCCTTCCATATGGCTATGAAAGTTACATTCAGGTGAAATTAGCTAAGGTATTTTCTAGTCAAGTCTAACTCACTTCTATAGTGTAGACATGCATGATGATTATAGAAGCTGCATAAGCAATGCATGAGCAGTAAAAGAGGGTTGAGAATTATTTAAAGACCGGTCAAGAACCTGGTTCTTGTACCACAGGTTAGTAGCCTTGTGTTTTTCTCATACATATCTCAAAAGAAACAAAAATTGAGTGCCATATCATCAACCTTTTCAGATCCTATTATGTCATATCTTTTCATTCAAATCCTTTCACTTCCCTCTAAAACGTTGCACCTTCCCACATATCTACCGCTGTTTCAGAACCCGTTTCTCTTTCCCTCATAATTGCCTTTTCCCTCATTAAAACCCTCTCATTTTCAAACCTTGAACGATCATCTCTCTCTTTCTCAGTCTTTATAGAACTTTCAAGCTAATCATCTACCATGGTTGAAGATCAAACAATCATTCCCACTATTGAAGAGAAAATCCTCGACTCATTTGTTCTTAAAGAAACACCTCTCAGCATTCCCCCTTCCACCATTGTTGAAACTGAAACACCTAAACTTGATTCTCTTTCACCCTCCATCTCTCTCACCACTCCCTCATACCACACTCTTCCTCTAAGTGTTGAGAACTTAAAAATCCCTAAAACCGATAGTATCTCTTCTCTATCGCCTTAGATTCTCAAAGAACAGAGCAAAGATGAAGAAAAAAGTGAGACTCCACAGGTAGAAAGGTCTTTGAGGACGGTGTTGATCAGTCTGCAAGTACTCCTGTCTCGGATGTTGTTGCACCCATGGAATCTCAAGAGAGAGAGGCCATAGAAAACATGTTGGCCATCGCTGCTGACGAAATAGTGAATGAGGAAACCTCTACCATGCTTGAGTCTCAAGAGGAAAGGACTCAGCCCACAGTGGAAGAAGGAGCAATGGTGGTCTTTGAACAACATGCACCAGAAGAGACTATTGGGACCCCTCTTGAAGGACCTGACCCCTCTCCATAGGAAATAGGTTAGGAATCTTCTTCCTAGGTCAGTTTTGACCCTACTCCTTCTCTTCTATTTGATGTTGAGCCTTTGGAAGTAGTGGCTCCTATTATGAGGTCCATTGATGAAGAAGATCAAGATGATGTTGCTCTGAGTGCGTTCATTGCCAGAAGGAGGCCAATAGCCACTCCTGAGCCCTCTCCTAAGCGACCTACTACAAGGTTGCAGAAAAAAGAGGCTCTTGAGTCTGCCTTAAAGAAGAGTAAAAAGAGTAGCAGGAAGAAGAAAAAGAGGATGGTAAAGGATGGAGAGATTGTTTGTGACAAGAACATTCCATTAGTAGAAGTGGATGATGAAGCTCAAGAGGAACCAAGTTCCATGGTCAAGAGATCTCAAAAAAAGAAAACAATCTGCTGAAAGTGCTTCAAAGGAGGCTGTTGGAATGCCTAGTAAAAAATCCGTGAAGAGTGGTGACAAGTTGAAGCAAGTGGTGGTTGAAGAGTCAATGTCTGATGATGATATTCTAGTGAAATAGAGTGCAAAGGGTAAGTCTACTGGAAAGTCTAGTAAAATAAAATTGGAGAATGTGAAGGGACCCAAATCTGTGAAGAAAGTGAAAAGTGGAAGTGTGTCTGGTAAAGAAAGGTTGAGGTACTAGAAAGTACTATGGGGTCGCACATTTGACCTAGAAATATCTGAGATGGCTGGTATGAGGAAAATACTTGAGATGGTTGAATTTCAACAGTGGGGACATCTGTTCAAAGTGGATGTGCCAAAGGTTTATGAGGATGAGGTCCAAAGTTTCTATGCTGACCTCTTCACTGTTGAATCCGACCATATCTGTGCTCTAGTAAATAGCGTAGACATTGTTATGAACTCTGCTCTGCTAGGATACATACTTAATGTTCCTACTGACGGTCTGTCTTCTGTTAGAGATGTTTGTGGATCAAACTTTAGGCATGCTATAGTTAAGGAGGGAGCAGTGCAGCGGGGGGAATGGGTGTATAAGAAAGCTTTGCTTCCTATTTATTTTTGAGTTGGTAAATAAGGTCCTGCTAGCTCGCGCTGAGAGGAGGTCTATCACATCCAAGTCTGATCTGTATCTGATGGAAGCATTGGATGGGTTCCGAGCTGTTAATCTACCAGCCATAATGATTGAGCATATGCAAAAGGTGGCACGATTCAAAGATGGAAATCATGGTCTCTCCTATGGATTTCTTCTCACGCATGTCTTCAAATTCTTTAATGTGCCTTTGGGACAGCCAAAGATGGGGACAAAGAAGCGGACCTTCTCATAAACTACTCTAGAGGAATGTGAGTGTGCTGAAAAAGTTGGAGGGGTAGGAAGCACTTTGACGATCTAACATCTTATAAATGCTCAGAACAGTGCTACAGAGGAGATCAGGAGGCACCAGGGTCCTCCAGTTCATCAAGTGCAGAGGTTGTTCGTCTGACCAAAGAAAATACCGATCTCAGGCAACAGGTTGAGAACCTGAGGGAGAAACTGCTCACAGAGCAAATGTTTGCCAATGCTCGTATTAAACTCGTTCTCAACATTCTTTCTGCCGCTTCTAAGACCTCTTCCTCTAGTGCCCCCTAGGTTAATCCTTCAGTGACTAGTTTCCAGTTTATCTTGTTTGTTTTGATGACTTTGTGGTAGTTATTTTTGTATTTTTTATGGTATGGATGGAATTCACTTGTACTGCTCCCGCTTTTAACAGTCTAAATCTGCCTTTGCTGTAACGACAAATGCTTATGTTTTATAAAATTAATGGAGACTATCCTCTTTTGCTGTAAATGCTCATGTTTCTCTGCTTCTCTTTTCTATCATGTTGTGTGCACACATGTGGCATGAATTAGTTAGGCTAGACTTCTTTATGCTTATTGCTTGCTTGTGTATTTTTAATGATGCCAAAAAGGGAAAATATGCTAAATTGAAGCAGGGGATATGATTAAGGGGGAAGCACAAAGTCAGGGGGAACTTATGAAATTCCTATTACTTTATCTGGTTTTTGTTGCTCTAAACATGATTATACATTTCTAAGTTTATCATCATCAAAAAGGAAGAAATTGATGGGTTTATAATGTCACATCTCCTTTTTTCCGAGGGGGTATAAGAGTTTTTCCAATTAAAGTGACAATAACCGAAACATGATTATTTATATTCAAATTCACAGTCTCCACTTGGGATAATTTATGATGTCCCAAGTCACCGGTTTAAAATCCTGAATCGAGAAAGTTTGACTCTGTTTTAAGGTCCGTAAAACATAGAAAGTCGGGTAAGGAATTCTGTTAACCTGGGAGAAGGTGTTAGACATTCCCGGGTTCTGTGATTTTAGCACGGTCACTCAACTATTATCAATTGACCTAATTATCTGATTTATTACACATTTTAAACCTACGTGTATTTTTAACTTTCTAACCACTTATAATATTTATAGAATTATTTTCTGGAACAAGTCACGATTGTCGTACACTTGTCATTTTGGTACACATTACAAACTGCGTCACATGAAATGCACCCGCGACTTACAACATGTTTATTTAATGCACATTCGAATTGGGGATTATGTATCATGATCATGCCACGAGAACTGTACCCATGACCACGATAATTTATTGTTAATCACGCCTAAAGCAAGCTACAATGTTTAATTGTTTAATTTATTGTTCCTAAGATTTTGAGATTAATGAACTCTAGGCAAAATGGGTGAACAAAGCATAAATAAATCACGTAGTTTCTGCCTAAATTTGGCCTAACAGAGAAGAGAACATATAGATAATTAATATTAATCATTGAATGCACTATAGATTTGTGATCTAAACTAATTAAACTACGGCAAAAGAAAATCAATAGCAAACAACTAACTAAGCTAAGAAGACATGTTGATTGCTGCAATTTCCAACCAAGAGCAGTTAATTTAAACTCAAAAGATCCAACACAGGAAGCATAGATGAGACGAAACCATGTTAAAGTGAAATAACATCAGCTCATACGATCAATTCGACTAAAAATTCACAAGCATGTAAGGTCACAAAAATAGAAGAGAAGGATGTCAAGAAATAGACCTGAGATGTGCTTTCTTTAAACGAGTAAAATAGTGAGTACAAAGATATGCTCAGACCAACTGTATGCACGAAACGGCGAAAAAATTCAAACCAAACAGCTATGGAGACGCCACAAGAACTCGGACCAGCAAACTCGACCACGACCTCGACGTCATCTCTTGAGTATAAGAACGAAAGGAATAACTACAATGAGACCGACTTCTAGTGCAAGGAGACAAAGAAGACATCGAATTAGTAGCTTCATTTTGGAAGTTAAAAACAAAAAGCGATTCCAGCAATCTCCGTCAACTTTTCTGGCGATATTCATCGCCATTACCGGCGGAGGATGAGTCTGCGGAATTCTGAAGCCTTTTAGTAGCTGATTGAAATGCGACTCGATTTCCTGGAGTTCTTCTTCTGTAAAAGGTCGATCCTAATCGTTTGATTCGCTAGAAATTGGGGTTTTCATTTCATTTTGTTTGTTGCTGATTTTTGAAGAAGGGATGGGGTGTTGTGTGTTCTAGGTTAGGACATTATACTTAGGGGATTCTTCCATTTTTGAGGAAGTTGGGGGTTAGTCTCCTTTTATGTGAATGAGAGAAAGAAATGATAGAGTTCTTAGGGGTGGTGCGGCTGATGGGGGGGTCTCTCTAGGGTTGTCCTCTACTAGTGTTATTGATATTTTTGTGTATATAGAGAATTAATTAGGGTTAAGGGTTATAAAATCTGATAGGGGTTGTGTGGGCTAAGGGAAATGGGCCATCCGAATTTGGGCTCAAAAGTTGGGTTGGGTCCATGGGTTAATGGTGTAGGGCTGTCCGAAATTGGGCCTTTCCAACCCAAAATCTTAATTCTTTTTCTATAAATAATGTAAAATCTATACTATAAAATACATAACTAACTTTAATTAATTAAAGTATTTTGGTATTTTTCAAGATTATATGAAAATAAAAATAGGTGAAAATAGTATTACTACATTAAGTACTAATTAACCTTAACTCAAATAAATATATAAAACATGTGAAACTGCTAATATAGCTTGTAGACGTGGTAGTTCAAAAATTACATGTCTACAACTGCCCCTCTTTGACTAGAAACACGAAGAGTTTTCAGACAAAGAACGATGAGACAAGTTTTTTGACCCGACCCTTATTTAGAGAGACCAAAAACTAAAAGAAAGGAGAATGTGACCGAGCCCTGATATCTGGGCTGCCTACATATCCTTGGCTATAAAGGAATCAGGCCACGTGTAGTTCAGAAGTAGGAACAACGATGGAGTATACCGAGGTGGAGAGCCGATTGAAGTGCCGTTCTGCGGCCCTGTTATTACATCAAAATCAAAAAAAAGAAAAAGAAAAAAAAAGACTAACTAAACCTATCAGCTATGAGTTACAAGATTCCTATCTATAAGTCTTCTGAAACTTGATCTTGAGTCTTGAATGGTTCTTCATGCAAATTTTGATTTGAACCTTGATGTTTGGTAGCTACAGGTGCTGATTCACTCTTCCACGGCTTTTTCGGCTCAAAATGGGACACGCCGTGCTCGTGACTTTAGCCATGTGTTGAGCAGTTCACATCTTTTTTTTTCTTCTGCATTTGGATTCACTTTTTTTTAATTTTTATTCTGGTTGTTGACTCGCATTCTTGCCACAAGCTTCTGCTACTTCTAATTTGAATTGAATTCTGAAATAACTTTCCTTGTTCCCCAGGTGGGCGCCTGCTACTGACTTGAAACTTGAAATAATTTCGAAATGAATTCCCTCATTCTCCAGGTGGGTGCCTGCAGTTAAAACAACAAACCAAACAAATTTTTCTGCCCCAGTTTGCACTCGGAAGATTTGTGAGTTGTTCGCAAAACTGTAAACCACTTATACTATTGATGCAATGATGGGAGTAAACTAAAAACTCGACTAGGATGTGCATCTCCTGTGAGTAAAACCAAGAACATTTGACTAGCAAATGCGTCTGCTAAAAATAAAACCTGAATGGCCCAAACTAGGAAGTGCGCCTCCTAGGGATGAAATCTCAATTTAGGAAGTGCGTCTCCTATGGGTAAAACCTTATTAACTCAAACTTATATGACCCAAACTAGGAAGTGTGTCTCCTAGGGGTAAAATCTCAATTTAAGAAGTGCGTCTCCTAAAATAAAATATAACTTGAAAGACCAAGACTAGGAAGTGCGTCTCCTAGGGTGAAACTTCAACGACTCAAACTAGGAAGTGCATCTCCTAGGAATGAACTTAAATGAGCCAACTAGGAAGTGCGTTTCCTATGGATAAAACTCAATTTAGGAAGTGCGTCTCCTAAAACAAAATATAACTTGACAGACCTAGAAGTGCATCTCCTATGGGTGAAACTTCAATGACTCAAACTAGGAAATGCGTCTCCTAGGAATGAACTTAAATGACCCAAAACTAGGAAGTGCGTCTCCTAGGGGTAAAATCTCAATTTAGGAAGTGCGTCTCCTAAAAGTGTATCCTAAAAAATCCAGACTAGGAAGTGCGTCTCCTAGGGGTGAAACTTCAATGACTCAAACTAGGAAGTGTGTCTCCTATGAATGAACTTAAATGGTCCAAAACTAGGAAGTGCGTCTCCTAGGGGTAAAATCTCAATTTAGGAAGTGCGTCTCCTAAAACCAAAATATAACTTGAAAGACCCAGACTAGGGAAGTGCGTCTCCAAGGGATGAACCTTGAATGAACCAAACTAGGAAGTGCATCTCCTAAGGCTGAACTTAAATGACCCAAACTAGGAAGTGTGTCTCTTAAAACAAAAATATAACCTGAAAGACCCAGACTAGGAAATGCGTCTCCTAGGGGTAAAACTTTAATGACTCAAACTAGGAAGTGCGTCACCTAGGAATGAAATCTCAATTTAGGAAGTGCGTCTCCTAAAACAAAAATATAACCTGAAAAACCCAGACTAGGAAGTGCATCTCCTAGGGGTGAAACTTCAATGACTCAAACTAGGAAGTGCGTCTCCTAGGAATGAAACTCAATTTAGGAAGTGCGTCTCCTAAAACAAAATATAACCTGAAAGACCCAGACTAGGAAGTGCGTCTCCTAGGGGTGAAACTTCAATGACTCGAACTAGGAAGTGCGTCTCATAGGAATGAACTTAAATGACCCAAAACTAGGAAATGCGTCTCCTAAAATAAAAATATAACTTGAAAGACCCAGACTAGGAAGTGCGTCTCCTAGGGGTGAAACTTCAATGACTCAAACTAGGAAGTGTGTCTCCTAGGAATGAACTTAAATGACCCAAAATTAGGAAGTGCGTCTCCTAGGGGTAAAATCTCAATTTAGAAAGTGTGTCTCCTAAAACAAAATATAACTTGAAAGAACAAAACTAGGAAGTTCTTCTCCTAGGGGTGATGTGTGATCTTCTCAACATCCTTTGCGTAAGCAGAATTGGGGCATTACACTTGAAAAATTCAAGCTTCCAAGCTTTGATATGAACATAGCTTTCATCCCTATTTTAGACAAAGAAAACTTGTGAGTTTAAAACATGGTGGTTAGTTTGTGGCATTGACCTTGAAGGCGACTGCTTCTACACTTTCTATGATAACTTTGATTTCAACTTGGACGACCTTGCCTGTTATCGACTAACCATTTTCTTTCAACCCTTATCACAGAAAACACCTCCAATCCATTCGAGCCCAATATCTTCTATCTGTTTCATTTTCCTCATGAATTGACATTTACCAAACCTTTGCATTTCACATAAATCCCAAAGCACGTTGATTGTTACCAACTCAGTGCGCATATTGTTCTTTCCTGACTTATGCCACTTTGATATGCTAGCCAGATTCCGTTTTGTGCAATTGAAAAGTTGGTAACAAATTTTGAAGTCATTTCTCACTTGTTCTAACCAAATAGAGTCAAGAAGAGGAAGTAAACAGAACAAAAGGAACAGATTAAGGAACAATGGAAATAGATGATACCTAACAAGAAAATTACAAAGTAGAAACTTATCAGATGTGGATACCAACTCTAATGACTATGGCATGCACCTTTGGATTAAGTGGCCTAATCTGTCAAGCAAGTCTAATGTTCAACTCTTATTGTACCTCTGAGTCATGAAACTGGGCTTCAATGCTCTAATTATCCTATCTGATTCACAGTCCTTATTCGACTTGTAGTGCCCGAAGGGTTTTCACCATCAAGCCTCTCTCATTTTGTTCTTCTCTCAACTTACCGTCGTCTTATGGTGCCTGTGAAGGTTTTCAGCGATAAGACTCTCTCATTTTGTTCTTTTTCTTTTTATTTCCTCTGATTCTGTAGATGAGGCATTGACCATAGTAAAAACATCATATGCTCCTGGCATGTCTAGCTCGGCACTCTCAAAGATTATCTGGGAGGTCTTTTTTGGATTGTAATGTGGCTTTTGGACAGGGTTAGAAAGAAAGAAATGCATGAATGCTCAAATTAAAACTAAGACAAAAGGGTTAATTTATTTACAACTTTTGGAATCCATTCTAAAAACTTTGCCCCAATTTCTAAAATAAGGAAATTTGATTTTTTTTTCTTTTTCTTATTGAGATGGAATTTCTAAGAAAGACTGTCCCACTCTCGATTTTGTGGGATTATAGAATATTTTATTTTATGTGACCGAACCTTAAGGCTGCCTACGTATCTTGTGGTGACAAGAATCAGGTCGAACGTAGTTCAAAAGACTACTCTTTGTTGCTGCTATTTTCCTTTCCTTTTTTTTTGTTTTTTTAGTGAAGTTTCTAAAACAAACATAATGGGGCATGAATTTTTTTATTTTTTCCCCTTTTTTATATAATGACTCTAACTCATTTCCAAAAGAGGGGAGGTCAAGAAAATTAGCATAGGCTCAAAATGGGTATTGAATAGTATAAAGTGTTTGGGTAGCTGAGAGGGCCTCCCAATCCCTGAAAATGTCAAGTACAACATTTGTTTTGCAGCTCTGTCATTGATATCACTGATATGTCTTCCATTTTTTTAGTGCCTTGTCAAATACAGAACTCTCGTTGGGTGATTTCTTCTTCGCAATGGATACCCTCTGTCTGTTTGGAGCAAAATCCTTTGGCTTTATCTTGTTACTTGAGATGCACTTGAACACCAAGTTGCTCTCTTCAAATTGTTGGGACACACTCTCTTGTAACAAATTCTTGTCGTCCTATTAACTTCCTAAACTATCTGCCCCAGTTTCACACAATTCGAGCTTTAAGTGATCTCAAAGTACCTTTACTTATTTCACTCAAATGTCCCGATCATCTTCAAAATTATTTCATTGCTTCATAATTAGACTAGTTTTTAAGACCAGGCCTACAATTATGTGTGCACGTCATGTCACTAGAGCCAGCGTGAAAAGAACCATAAAAGGAAAAAAGAACTAAACAAAAACTGACTAGAAATAACAAAAAATAGGAAATTGCATTAGATAAACGGTAAAAGGGTTTTAACAACAAAACAAGTAAAATAAACTGGAGTTACAACCTTAGAACAAAACTAGACAACACTAAACGAGCTACTACGACTAAACAAACTAGACAATATCCAGATATCAACCCTGAAATAACCCGAACAACAGAAATGACAAAAAAATAAACCACCAAGACTTATCCTCGGCTAGCAAAGAAAGGAACGTCTTTCCAATTACCAAGCTCGGCATCTTAGCCACTGAGTTCTACATCAATATTACCAAGACCATTACCAATTTCAATATTATTAACTTCAGTCAGCAAGTTCCCAAGAGGATTCTCATACTCCGACGCATCTTCCCTACAGAGTGTGTGTCATCATGTGCAGGTAAAGGATTCTGCGCGATATTCTGGGTGTCACTGTCCTGGATCACAATTATCTCTTCTTGAATCATTCTTTCTATTTACTTTTTCAAAGCACTACAATCTTCAATGCTATGCCCTTGGACATTAGAGTGGTACATGCACCGTACAGTAGGATCAAAACCTTTTGCATATGGGTCCGAAGTATAGCCGAGAAGTGGCTCAATCAGGCCAGAATGTTTTAACTTTTCAAACAAGCTTGTGCAGGATTCTCTGATTGGCGTAAAACTATTTCTTAGCCTTTGTTCCCCTCCATGCCCCAATTTCCTAGGGTTGTTGGATGCTTGAAAATGTTGTGAAGGCAAAAGTGCATTATGCAGTGCTGGCGCTCGCCATAAGGAGTGACCAGTGGTTGGACAGATGACCGGATGTTATTCAGAGGATAATACTGGGGTGGATTATGTGGAGCTCGGAGATAGGTTAGGGGTTGGGGTTGAGGTTGAGTATATTGGTGAGGCGAACCCGTTGGACCATGTCGTGATCCTGAGACAACCATGGCAACATCATCATGTTCCTTCTGACCCAGCAAGCTTCCTGTGTCGTTCTGAATTGCTTGTGTGGTGGTTTTTAAAATAGAATAGCTCTTGATCTTGCTCGACTTCAGCCCATATTCTACCATTTCTCCCATTTCTACCACATCATTAAAAGGCTTACCCACAGCCGAGACCAAATGCTCAAAGTAAGTTGGCTCTTGAGCTTGAAGAAAGTACTCGACCATCTCGTCTTCTTCCATCGGGGGATTGACTCGGGCAGCTTGCTCTCTCCATCTGAGCCCGTATTCCATAAAGCTTTCATTAGGATTCTTTTCCATCTTGGTGAGGGACATGCGATCCTGGACAATTTCTATATTGTACTGAAAGTGCCGGGCAAAGGCCTGAGCCATATCGTCCCACGTGTACCACCTGCTAGCATCTTGACGGGTGTACCATTCCAGAGTTGCCCCACTCAGACTCTAACTAAAATACGCCACCAATAATTTGTCTTTCCCACCGGCGCCTTCATCTTACTGCAGTAGCCTCTCATCTTACTGCAATAGCCTCTCAAATGGGCCACGGGATCTCCATTTTCGTCATACAAATCAAACTTTGGCATCTTAAACCCAGTAGGCAGTTGGATGCCAGGAAACAAGCACAAGTCTTTGTAAGACACGCTCATCTGGCTCCCTAACCCTTGAATATTCCTCAATGATTGTTCCAGTCGTGGGTGGCTTCTCAATATCTCTTTTTACTCCGCGTTCTTGGGTGGATTCTTAGTTTCAACATGAGGCTCAAAGTGAGGAGTGTAAGAATAAGGATTTGAGACTTTGAAAGTGGGTTCTGGAGCATAGTAGTGGGCATCGAGTACTTTGAACACAATCTTGCTAGAAGATCGAGGAAAAGTAGCTGGTGTAGGAGCTACAAAAACATAAGTGGCCAAAGGAGCGGGATATGCTGTGGTTTTGGCAGGTAGAGTGTGAAAAGATTGTGGGGAGATATCAGCAGCAGTAGGAAGCTGAATTTGTGACAGTGGTATAATGGTGACAAGGCTTTCAGTGTAGTTAGTGGGAACTAATGGTGGAGGACGCCCACTAATCTAGGCTTGGTATATTTCGGTTGTCACGATCCAAATCGGCGTAATGTATCTTTCTTATTACATCATCATATACACGTGACATACGGGCCTAATAGGCCAACATAATCATTTATAAACTCAAAACATAGGCCGACAAGATCGTATAATCTTTCACGTATATGACATATGTTTGCAAGCCTTTAAGAGTATATAAATGTCAGAAATGTTGGGATAGAGTCCCGCCATACCAAACAATATACGTCTAAATCATACTAACCAAACAAGCGACTTTGAAGCAAATGGAGCGCACCAACATCTTCCGCTGAGCTGATAGCCTACTTAGAGGGCTCTCAACCTGTCTATCGGGACCTACAGGCATGAAACGCAGCATCCCCAGGCAAAAAGGACGTCAATACAAATAATGTACCGAGTATGTAAGGCACATAAATAAATACATAAGAGACATGGAAGAAATATAGAGTACATGACTCAATCTGTAAGTCGGAATAACTTTGTAAATCATAAATTACTTTTAGCATCATGCATATGCGTATGAATGTCATGTCGTGCATAGTTACATGTTTCATAATATCATCAGCCTCTAAGGGCATCCCATCATATCATATCGGCCACTATGGGCAAAATCATCATCGTATACCAGCTGATCAGGTGGTGTTGCGTATATAACGCCATAACCTTTCCCATATCCCATATACATATATATATACATACATATATACGCGTATATAACACTGTTTGAATCACAATTCAGCCACTGTGAGCAACATCATCATCATATACCAGCTAATCAGGTGGTGGTGCGTATATAACACCGTAACCTTTTCTCATATCCTATATACATATATTTACATATACACGCGTATATAACGCTATGTGGTCATGGGTCAATGCACATGAATGCAATGCATGAAAAGTACGTTAATAAAATCTTTTGGAATTTCATAAGACCATTTTGTCTTTGAGCAATATCATAAAGTAAAACTTTTTTTTTTAACTTTCATATTTTTCTGAGACCCATGAACAAATGATAAAATATTATGACATATGGAAATTCAGGAACATAGATATTTCTAATACTTCTATGAAACATAGGTATTTCTAATACTTCTATGAATAGAGTCATTTATGGAATTTGTGAATTTGCACATTTTGTTCGTATCGTATGGATCATGCCAAAAGAATGAAGGGGTAGCCTTAACAAACCTGTTCCCGGAATTATTCGAACGGATCTGCTTCTGCGAAATGTGGACGAAATTCATACTGGGACGAACTTGTTCTGCTTTGCTTCCAACGTTTTGAGCAAAACATAATGGATTAAGTCAATTGTTGAACTTAAACTCTTTGGCTAAGAGTTCTTGGACGAAATGGGGTGTCCCTTGGTACCTCACGTTCTTTGTTCCAAAATCAGAAATGTAAAAAATGTTGTTTTTATCTATTCCTCTTTCTATATAAAAATATTTACTAGATAAGGCATTTGTAAATTAGCCTTGACACATTTAAAGGTGGTTTATGACTCACCCTAAACTAAGAAGGGGCTGCCACGTCCCTTTTTGGTATGATCTTGTTAATTTTATCCACTTATTAGTTAATCGGGTAATGTCACATTACCCGGTAATTTACCAAATACCCCCATAATTTAAAAATTATCCCAAATTACTTAAAATTCTATTTATTACTAAAATATTTCATATATATTTTATGTGTTATACTACCGTGGTCGTATGGTACCTTGCATGGTACTAGTCTATAAATACTGGGTATTTTAGCTCGGGCCGTATTTTATCCCAAAATGCCAAATTTGGACAAAATTTATTTTCTTTGACTTGCTCCCCCTTTCACCTTCATGAATTTACTAATCACTTGTGAAATAGCATAATCCTTATGATCTCCAAATAATCTTTTACTTGGACTGATGTCAGTTACCTTACGACAAATTTAACGTACAATACTGCAGGGTGCAACACTGTTATAACTTATTATTGTGAAGCGTAACATCACCATAATGTAATACTGCTGGATAGAACACTGTCGTAACTTAATACTACTGAACGTAATATCATCGTAATATATTACTACAGAGGGTGACATCATCATAACATATTACTGCAGAGCATAACATTGTCGTAATATAATATTGTGGGATGTAATATTGACGTAATATTGCAGGGTGTAACATCATTCCCCCTTTGGAACATTCGTCCTCGAATGTTGACTAATGCTCTTATCATTTTCTTAACTTATATCTTCTGAATACTTTAGAACTTTCCTTGCCATCTAGGCGATTGTTCTGTGAATAAGTCCAAAGTCTCGGGCATTCCCCCTTAGGCCTCCTTCTCACACCACAACTTGTAGTCGGAATACTTCCAATCTCGTAACTGTTACTACCTTTCATCATGCAGCTTGTATAGTTTTGATCTTGTAATTGTGCCTAATCTCTAGGCTTTACATGTAGAGCTTGATAAGATGTCCCTTTGGGCATTTATGAGTATACTTAAGTTCTTCGCTTGGTACCTGGTTGAATTCAGGAATATTGTTATATCTTATCGCATAGGTCCGTTTAACCATCCGTATGAGTTTACTCCCATAACTCTTACTTTAATTTATCGTTGCTGAGGTTTGCTACCAAATCCTATCTTACTCTCATTGCTCATTCCATATGTATAAATTTAAGTCCTTTAATGCTTCCTCATTACTGTTCATCTTTAGAATGACGGCCTAATCTTATCTCATACTTTGTAACTCTTATCCATCCATTATTGATTCACCTTAATATTGATCTACAATATACCACTGATAACTTAACCTTTTATGTAATATTGCTTCTAGGATTCATGTTTTATCCGGGAACGTCTGAAATGATTAGATTGATCCACCTGGGCAATACCCTACTTTCATTACCGTACCTCACAGCATCCCAATGTGATTCACTTTGCGTGGGTACTTTAATCATGTCCAATTTATAAGATCCGTTTCTTTTTCTTCGTTGAATCATTACTCAATCGAAGGCCCAAACGTCATCTTTTATCTATCACAATTACACCCTCATTCTATTACTAGGGTGGTATTCTAAATGCTATTAGTCTTAGACTCCTTTGAGTTTATTCAGGCTATAGTGAGCTTTGTATAATTTAGAGAAACCATCTGCTCTTCTTGTTTTCATGGTCTTAATCCTGAGGACTTATCCATTTTCGTTACCTTCTCACTCGTCCCTTCCTATCCTTACTCCTGTCTTCTAGAACCTTATCGCTTCACCATACAATGGCTTGCGACCTACACAACTCTATTTATTTTACTTGCAACCTTTCAACTTGCTTGCATCATAGATTTCCTTATGTCATTCTGGGACATCAAGCGAGACACCACATTGTCTCTAACTCTTTTTTAATGTCTTAATTAGCCTCCTCGATACCTAGAACCATATGCTATGAGATATGCTACTGACTATGCCGCTATTATTCTTGGATATTAAATCCCAGCACTTCTAGCCTTCTATCCAAAGTATGAACTATTCAGATATTCTGCCTTTGAATATCTCGTAAGTTGTTCACCTTTACCTTACTTACCTTAAAATCGCACATCGTATCTTCTATCTCTTTTGTGACCTCCCTTCCATTTGGGTGTAATTCACGTCCATAACTTGAATCTCTATTATAATATTCGTACCTCTAGTACATACACAATCCGGTGGGAGCTTCGTACTGACTTCTTATAAGGCTGGTACTTCTTCTAACGGGCTTCCTTGTAGAGCCATTATAGATTATGGTTGTTGTGTTATTTCTCTTGAGCATCTGATATTAAGAGTGATTATGTCATGTTCTCAAGCACAACTTCTATGATTTTTCTAGGTCCAATAATTAGACTCCTGATTTACTTGGGTGATGTAATTTTTTAGTTTCCTCTTCCTTCTGATCATCCTTTACGTAGACTTAAACTATCTTCCGATCTGTGGCTCATGGTATCAGTTATTACCTTAGCCTTTCATGGGCATTATGGAATATCCATGATACAATCTTTTAATAATTCAATCCTTTGTCTATGCCCTGGGCTCAATTCTTTCTTTTAACTTATACCAAAATCTTTTACGGTTGTATGATAGTCAACATATATGCTGCATGTATAAAAATCCAAACTCTTAAGTACGTTCATAATGTCACCAACTCGGGATCATTGATCAAATCATTCCTTTCATTCCTTCTTATTTTTCTTTTAACGTAAGTTATTACCTTTCCTGATCTTTCTTCCCCCTTGTTGCGTGCATACTTAGCTTATCTTAGCTCTCACGCATGCCGAAATTTCCATACAACTCATATGATCTTTGAATATTTCTTTTGATTTTTACTTCCTGTTCACTAGCCACGGTAGATTCCTCTTTCTTATGGAGGACGTACAATGTTGTTGTGAAATTGTTGTTACAAGACCATTTCCTCTTTAGGTCACTGTGCTTATGTTGAAGCCTTCTTCCTCAGTTCCTCAGCTATTCATTCACTGTAGTACTTAGGGAGGATCCTCTGACTCTTGTAAAGATGCGAGCTTATTATATCATATTCCAATAGAATTTTTGATGTTCGTGCTCACTTATAATTATCCTTAGTTACTTACCTCCACACTCACCTGCTCGTACGACTGCTTCTGAATTGAAGTTTTGACTGTCTTCCTAGTGGCACTCCCTTTTATTTCCGTAACATTCGTATGGTACCTTTAACTACCCTGACTCCTATCTGAATATATTTCAAGTATTACAATAACATTACTGCGAAGCTGAATTCACTATATTAGGTTTTTCTATGTTTATCTTGCACGATCTATTGATTCGTTTGTAACCTCCTGTCTAGCCGTAACTAGGATCTTCCTTAATCAACTGCTAACTACTCACTGGCCCATTCTCATATAAATATTCCACATAATCTTTCTTGGGTTATTCCCTTTGTCTTAACTTACGTCTCGCACTGACTTCTTATTTATCCATAACATTTTGGGCAGGAATGCCTCACTTCTTCTCCTTGATATCGTGTTTGCATAATGTTCTAGGATCGTATCATATCTATAGGCTTTGAATAGTGCAATCTCATTCCTTTCTTATTTTTATTGCATTCTTCCTTTACCATTTCGTAGCTACTAGAACCACTTAATTCTGACTTAACACCACATCACTCCATATTCCCCCTTTAGGGGAGTACTAAGAGTTGAAGCCACGAGGATCTACCTATAGATGTGTTACCTCTTCATCTTTGGCGTTTTCCTCATCATCGATGACCCATACTCGCCTTGCGGCAATCCTTCTGTATCAAAGATAACAAAATTCCTCACTCACGAGGGTGATACTTAGTGTAACTGGCACATACAATCCCTTAAGCTTACTTTGCTCACATTGCTTGCTATAAGGAAGCATCTCCATGAATTCATCATGAATCTTCTTCTATGGTCCATTCTATTACCGCCTGAACGAAATCTGAAATTTCCATAATGCCGAGTACTTTCCAATCATTCATTCCCTAATTCATGTTTAGTTTATCTTTTTCCACCAGTCCATGCTGACTTCTATTACTCTGGGGTCTAACTTTTTCTTCTAAATCACGTTAGCGTCGCGAACTTGTTCTCGAAGTGAGGATATGACTTTATAACCTATACTCTTTTGTTGTCTTAAGGCCCATCACATTTCGTCTCTTTCTTCATTTGACTATAGGTTCTGTAACACTTTACTGTTTTCAGCCATGTATCACACCTTATTAATAATGCTTCCTTGTCTCTCTTCTCATTACTCTGCTAACATTTCTGCATATCCCTTTTCTTCTGAAAACTTCAATACGACATTCTTTTGCTTTTAGATTTCCTTTGCTCCATCCAGTGGATCTTCAAGTTGCTTAACGTTCTCGCTTTACTAGGGACGTGAGCTACACTAAGGTAATATTTATCCGTTCAAGGCTTATAGTGCATGTCCTTGTAGTACTCATATCTGGCTGCACTATTTTAGAGTGCACCATCTAGGTGTCTTATAAAGAGATCTATTAGCACATTTGTAATATCCTTCGTAAATGTCAACTGACGCAATGAATTCATCCATCATATCTTCTTGTACTACTTTTGTTAACCCCCATAGGGCATATCTGGAAGGGGTGCGACCAATTGTATATACCTCTATTATTATTGAAAAAAAAACTTATGTTCCTCTGCCTCAATTATAAACGTTGTTAACTTTCATTAACTGGGTACCTCGTACCTTTTTTTGCCTTGCTCATTTTACTTGCTAAAACTTGTACTTATCTTCTTAATCTCTTATTGTCGTTTACCATAAAGACGGATAGGCATTCTTGACTTAAGGCTTCTTATAAGGAAGCTTATACCTTTCAGTACACCCATGATCTGCTAAAGACCTCATATTTACATATCGTATGCATCATACAAAAATCCAATTCCTCTAACTAAGCTCTTCCACAACTATCTCTCTTTCCAACCTTCTTTTCGGATGTAGGTATCGTCTTATTACGAATAAAATAGAATTTCGGAACTTGAATTATTATAAGTGAGCTCTACCACACGATCTAGAGTAAGAAAAAAGAGTGACAATCCTAAATGCCCCATAGCCTCCTACTTATAAGTGTGGTGCACGACACACCCATAAACAAGACTCTACTAGACACGGCTTGTAGACTCCCTAGGACAAAACTGCTCTGATACCACTTTTGTCACGACCCAAACCGATGGGCCGCGACAGGCACCCGGTACCTTACTCAACCGACTACAAACATAACATACCTTTCTTATTACATCATCATATACACGTGACATACGGGCCTAATAAGCCAACATAATCATTTATAAACTCAAAACATAGGCCGACAAAGGCCGTACAATCTTTCACGTACATAACATATGTCTACAAGCCTCTAAGAGTACATAAATGTCATAAAGGTCAGGATAGAGTTCCGCCATACCAAACAATACACGTCTAAATCATACTAACCAAACAAGTGACTACGAAGTAAATGGAGCGCACTAACATCTTCCGCTGAGCTGATAGCCTACTTGGAGGACTCTCGACCTGTCTATCGGGACCTGCGGGCATGAAACGCAGAGTTCCCAAGCAAAAGGGACGTTAGTACGAATAATGTACCGAGTATGTAAGGCACATAAATAAATACATAAGAGACATGGAAGAAATATAGACTACATGACTCAACCAGTAAGTCTGAATAACTTTGTAAATCATAAATTACTTTTAGCGTCATGCATATGCATATGAATGTCATGTCGTGCATAGGTACATGTTTCATAATATCATCAGCCTCTGAGGGCATCCCATCATATCATATCGGCCACTGTGGGCAAAATCATCATCGTATACCAGCTGATCAGGTGGTGGTGCGTATATAACGCCATAACCTTTCTCATATCCCATATATATATATATATATATACGCATATATAACGCTGTTTGAATCATATTTCAGCCACTGTGGGCAATATCATCATCATATACTAGCTAATCAGGTGGTGGTGCGTATATAACACCGTAACATTTTCCCATATCCCATATATATATATTTACATATATACGCGTATATAACGACATCTGGTCATGGGTCAATGCACATGAATGCAATGCATGAAAAGCACGTTAATAAAATCTTTTGGAATTTCATAAGACCATTTTGTCTTTGAGTAATATCATAAAGTAAACCTCTTTTTTTTCAACTTTCATATTTTTCTGAGACCCATGAACAGATGATAAAATATTATGACACATGGAAATTCAGGAACATAGATATCTTTAATACTTCTATGAATAGAGTCATTTATGGAATTTGTGCATTTGCACGTTTCGTTCATATCGTATGGATCATGCCAAAAGAATGAAGGGGTAGCCTTAACATACCTGTTCCCGGAATTATTCGAACGGATATGCTTCTGCGAAATGTGGACGAAATTCATACTGGGACGAACTTGTTCTGCTTTGCTTCCAACGTTTTGAGCTAAAACATAATGGATTAGGTCAATTGTTGAACTTAAACTCTTTGGCTAAGAGTTCTTGGACGAAATGGGGTGTCCCTTGGTACCTCACGTTCTTTGTTCCAAAATCAGAAATGTAAAAAATGTTGTTTTTATCTATTCCTCTTTCTATATAAAAATATTTACTAGATAAGGCATTTGTAAATTAGCCTTGACACATGTAAAGGTGCTTTATGACTCACCCTAAACTAAGAAGGGGCTGCCACGTCCCTTTTTGGTATGATCTTGTTAATTTTATTCACTTATTAATTAACCGATTAATGTCACGTTACCCGGTAATTAACCAAATACCCCATAATTTAAAAATTATCCCAAATTACTTAAAATTCTATTTATTACTAAAATATTTCATATATATTTTATATGTTATACTACCGTGGTCGTATGATACCTTGCATGGTACTAATCCATAAATACTGGGTATTTTAGCTTGGGCCGTATTTTAACCCAAAATGCCAAATTTGGACAAAACTTATTTTCTTTGACTTGCTCCCTCTTTCACCTTCATGGATTTACTAATCACTTGTGAAATAGCATAATCCTTATGATCTCCAAATAATCTTTTACTTGGACTGATGTCAGTTACCTTACGACAAATTCAACGTACAATACTGCAGGGTGCAACACTGTCGTAACTTATTACTGCGAAGCATAACATCACCGTAATATAATACTGCTGGATAGAACATTGTCGTAACTTAATACTGCTGGATGTAACATCATCGTAATATATTACTACATAGGGTAACATCATCGTAACATATTACTGCAGAGCATAACATTGTCGTAATATAATACTGCGGGACGTAATATTGACGTAATATTGCAGGGTGTAACATCGGCCATCTGTCGTTTCAACCTTAGGACCTCTTTTTTCAACTCAGATTCTAATTCAGCTATCTCCTTAGGCGGATCAACAACACTTGTGTCCATGTCTTTGCCAGCCATGACTACCTTGCTCTTTGACCTTGTATTGTATGAGAGAGTTACCAGTTTAAGAACCACAAACCAACCACCCTTTTGCTATAATGAAGATAACAAATAGGAACAAAATGAAGTATCATGTTAGCGTTAGGGTATTTAATAGCTAAAAGTATTACATTGCGTGCAATGCACCTAGCAACAATTAACGGTTCAAGAATGACTTCGAGGGTCACAAGGTCACTTGGCATCATCCCAATTTGTTCATTTCAATCTTCTCTTTTCTTTTCTTTCTAGCTCTTCTTGGCTTGCTCATTTTCCTTCTTTTTTGTTCTAATTATCACTCTTTTCTTTCCTCTTATTTCTCACATCCCATAATTTCATCTCTTTTTTTTGTTTCCTTTTTTTCTTTTTTCTTTTAATTTTAAAAATGTCGATCGAACCCTATGTAGGTTACCTATGTATCATGTTCCACATGAGTCAGACCAAGCGTAGATCTGGAAAAGTAATAGACAAAATAAACTAAGAAACAAAAATCTTTTTGGATTTTTCATTTACAACTCTTTTTTTTCAAATACAGAATCAAAAATACAATAACAAGAGACTCGACAAACTCAGCTAGACTATGATAGATTCTAACACCACCTAAAAAATTCAGTACTATTAGAATGGACTAGAAAGTAAAAGACAACATAAAAAGGAAGGTAGACTCAAAATATAAAAAAATCCTCCTTAAACAGCTCCTGAATGCAGCAGTCCTAACTGGATGGCCCCGGGGTGTCTGGCATGCTCGAGCACTACGTGAGACAATAACACCTCATATTGGGCACTGGAAAGACATGATTGAGGCGATTTTTACAAAATGGCCTACGTGGCCAAAAGTTGCTATTAGTGCAAACTCAACAAAGCTAACTTCAAAGACATGGAAAAATCACTTTGCCAAATGACCCATTTTGTAGAAATGGTCTATGTGGCGAGAAAATAGCTAAGCATTGCAAATTCAATAGAATGGACCCTAAACAGATATGACACCTTGTTGTGGACTTAAGACTGTAAGATATGGATTAATTGAACGACTTTTGCAAAAATAGCCCTATTTTGCAAAACGACCTACGTGGCCAAAAGCGGCTAGACATGAAAATTGACAAGGACGGACCTTAAAGTAAAGAGACACCTAATTGTGGATTGAAAACTCTCCAAACATAATTGAAGAAGCCACTTTGCAAAAATAGCCCTATTTTGCAAAACAACCGATGTGACCAAAAGTGGCTAGAGATGCAAGATTTGGCTACGACCCTCGAAGCCAAGAACTTAAGACTCACTAATAAGACTGGACCCTATGTGTGTTGCCTACGTATCCCATCCCGAAAGACGAAAATCAGGTATGCGTAATTCGGGAGGATTGGATACGGGTGAGAATAATAATAAAAAAATAACTGATTTGGAGAAAATATTTTTTTTTTTGTCTTTCTTTTTTTTAAAAAAATGATGGAAAAGTGCAAAATATTTTTTGGGTTTTTTCCTTTTTTTTAAAAAAAATGTGAAAGAAAAACATAATTGGGTCTTACTTGCTTTATTTTCACACTTCACCCTCTTTTCTCTCTCATTTACCCTCAACCATCATTGGTCCACCACATGACTCTTTTTACCCTTGAAGATTGCAACATGTAGCACATAGGATGCATCAGGATGGTCTTTTATTTTTGGGTACACCTGCCTAGACGGACCCAACTCCTGTGTTGAGTTCCCAAAGTCAAAATGCACATGATGCAAACAAACGTGCCTACTAGGGACTCGTCATGAGGTTATGTCATTCTAGGTTTAAACCTGGGGTTGTGTTCAAGATCAAGCTTACCCGAGCGGACAGCTCAAGCCGGGAGGGGGGCAGCGTACCGGGAATACAAAAGCTTCACCGGCTTTGCAACTTATCCGAACCTCGCTCTAAAATTGGGATATGACTCTAGCAGAAAAGAAGCCACACGAAGTGCACGCTTTCCTGATGATTTAGACAACTTAGAGAGTAGAGGGTTTCGTAACAGTTTATATACAGTCTAAGCAATATCAAAGCAGTAAAAAGCGACATTTAGCACATTAGGCTCAAACACGTAAAAATCAGATATTAAATAAAAACCAATTATAACAGTTATTCTAAGCTCGAATTCTGAACCATGAACCAGAAGTTTTGGGTTCTTATCCCCAACAGAGTCGCAAGAGCTGTCACACCACCTTTTTCCAGAGAGGGTATAGGGATTTTTCCAATTAAAGTGACAATAACCGAAATAAGGATTATTTATATTCAAATTCAGAGTCGCTACTTGGGATAATTTATTGTGTCCCAAGTCACCAGTTTAAAATCTCGAATCGAGAAAGTTTGACTTTGTTTTACGGTCCGCAAAACACAAAAATCCGGGTAAGGAATTCTGTTAACCTGGGAGAAGGTGTTAGGCATTCCCGGATTCCGTGATTTTAGCACGGTCGCTCAACTATTATTAATTGGACTAATTATCTGATTTATTACACATTTTAAACCTACGTGTATTTTTAACTTTCTAACCACTTATAATATTTATAGAATTATTTTCTAGAACAAGTCACGATTGTCGTACACTTGTTGTTTTGGTACACATTGCAAACCGCGTCACATGAGATGCACCCGCGACTTACAACATGTTTATTTAATGCACACTCGAATTGGGGATTATGTATCGTGACCATGCCACGAGAACTGTAACCATGACCACGAAAAGTTATTGTTAATCGTGCCTAAAGCAAGCTACGATGTTTAATTGTTTAATTTATTGTTCCTAAGATTTTGAGATTAATGAACTCTAGGCAAAAAGGGTGAACAAAGCATAAATAAATCACGTAGTTTCTGCCTAAATTTGGCCTAACAGAGAAGAGAACATATATTTAATTAATATTAATCATTGAATGCACTATAGATTTGTGATCTAAACTAATTAAACTATGGCAAAAGAAAATCAATAGCAAACAACTAAATAAGCTAAGAAAACATGTTGATTGCTGCAATTTCCAACCAAGAGTAGTTAATTTAAACTCAAAAGATCCAACATAGGAAGCATAGATGAGACGAAACTATGTTAAAGTGAAATAACATCAGCTCATACGATCAATTCGACTAAAAATTCACAAGCATGTAAGGTCACAAAAATAGAAGAGAAGGATGTCAAGAAATAGACGTGAGATGTGCTTTCTTTAAATGAGTAAAATAGTGAGTACAAAGATATGCTCGAACCAACTGTATGCACGAAACGATGACAAAATTCAAACCAAACAGCTATGGAGACGCCACAAGAACTCGGACCGGCAAACTCGACCACGACCTTGGTGTTATCTCTTGAGTAGAAGAACGAAAGGAATAACTACACTGAGACCGACTTCTAGTGCAAGGAGACAAATACGAAATCGAATTAGTAGCTTCATTTTGGAAGTTAAAAACAAAAAGCGATTCCAGCAATCTCTGTCGACTTTTCTGGCGATATTCGTCGCCATCGCCGATGGAGGATGAGTCTGCGGAATTCTGAAGCCTTTTAGTATCTGATTGAAATGCGACTCAATTTCCTGGAGTTCTTCTTCTGTAAAAGGTCGATCCTAATCGTTTGATTCGCTAGAAATTGGGGTTTTATTTCTTTTTTTTGTTGCTGATTTTTGTAGAAGGAATGGGGTGTTGCTATGTGTGTGTCTAGGTTAGGACATTATACTTAGGGGATTCTTCCATTTTTGAGGAAGTTGGGGGTTAGTCTCCTTTTATGTGAATGAGAGAAAGAAATGATAGAGTTCTTAGGGGTGGTGCGGCTGATGGGGGGGTCTCGTCTCTAAGGTTTGTCCATTATTAGGGTTAAGGATCCTTTTGTGTATATGGAGAATTAATTAGGGTAGGGGGTATAAAATCTAATGGGGGTTGTGTGGACTAATGGAAATGGGTCATCCGAATTTGGGCTCAAAAGGTGGGTTGGGTACATGGGGTAATGGTGTAGGGCTGTCCGAAATTGGGCCTTTCCAACCCAAAATCTTAATTCTTTTTTCTACGAATAATGTAAAATCTATACTATAAAATACATAACTAAAATAAATAATATTATATTGTAAAACTATTTTTTGGTATTTTTCAAGATTATATGAAAATAAAAATAGATAAAAAAAGGTGAAAATAGTATTACTACATTAAGTGCTAATTAACCTTAAAGTAAATAGACTTGAAACTATTTTTGTGTTTTCGATATTTTTTAAAATAACAATAAAAATAGTATATTAGAATCCTAGAAAAATTCAAATAACTCAAATAAATATATAAAATATGTGAAACTGCTAATATAGCTTGAAGACGTGGCGGGTCAAAAATTATATGTCTACATATAGTACCTTAGCTTCATGTTTTGATGATCTAACAAACTTACTGTCAAAGATCCAAATAAGGAACCTGATACACTTGGTACACAACTCAATCAACGGACTCAAGCTAATGTGAATTACTATGGCTTCAGAAGATAAATAATCAACACAGGTACCTGATCCCCTTGGGTTCCCCTGACATCAGTACGAAGTCAATCATCTACAGCTAGAAAGTGACTGCCTGTACTGTACACGCAAACTGTGCAACACAGTACAACAATCACTTCTCATTGACCAACCAAATGATTACATCATTCAAGTGATGTCATCTATGTTGTATTAACAATAAACATTACAACAAAACATTACTTGAACACTTAGAGAATTCAATTATTCAAGCATCTAACAATCAAGCATTCAGTTCTAAAATGCATCAAGAACAAAGTACAATACTACTACGGACCAATTCCTACAACAAGTCTCTTGTATGTCCTTAGTTGAGTTGTAGCTTTGTAATTTCTCTTCATTGTAATTCCTACTTTTCTTATCTAGAAGCATTAATTAGGAACCCCTTGTAAACCATAAACCTTTAGTGTTTGTGTTGTAACTAGAGTTAGTCGTGAGTTGAAGTCTTTGTAATAGGTGTATTGCAAAGTGGCTTGTAATAGGTGTATTACAAATTAGTAAGGGATTAAGAGTTTAATTCCTGGATTGCATAGGTTGTAATCTAAATATTTCTCATAGTGACATTGAAATCCTACCAGTATAGGTCGTGGTTTTTATATCCCCTTAAGTAGGGATTTTTTCACGTAAAAGTTCCATGTTCCATTTACTTACTGTTGCATTAGCATTATCTGTAGAAACCTATATAGGACCTGGGCTTATGAGCAAAGGTGGTTTTGATAAACATGTCGAGCCCATAGAAGCACCACGACTATCAGAATACAACTTCAGCATCGATGCATCGGGTATTGTATCAGCCATTGGACGGATCAAGGACACTAGATGGCCCAAGCCCCTACAGACCGATCTGGCTCAAAGGAACCCTAATCAAATATGCAAATACCATGGAACCCATGGTCACAAAACCAAAGACTGCAGATAATTAAGGGAGGAAGTAGCTCATTTATTCAACGAAGGCCATCTTCGAGAGTTCTTGAGTGACCGAGCTCAAAATCACTTCAGAGACAGGGATGCAAACAGGAAAAACGAACAGGAAGAACCACAATGTGATTCATATGATCGTTGGTGGGGTCGACATTCCTCAAGGCCCGATATTAAATGCACCAAAGTGACAATCACAAGGGAGAAGCGCACCCGAGTCTACTTACCAGAAGACACTTTATCTTTCAACGATGAGGATGCAGAAGGGATCGAACAGCCTCACAACGATGCACTAGTAATATCTATCCTTATGAATAAAATTCAAGTTAAACGTGTGTTAGTTGATCCAGGTAGCTCGACAAGCATTATTTGATCGAGGGTCATAGAGCAACTCGGTGTCCAAGATCAAATTGTGCCTGCAGCTCGATTACTCAACGGTTTCAACATGGCAAGTGAAACCACTAAAGGGGAAATCATGTTGCCAGTAAACGTGGTCGCGACTATCCAAGAAACAAAGTTCCATGTAATCGAAGGTGATATGAGATACAACGAGCTGCTCGGAAGACCTTGGATTCATAATATGATGGCAGTACCTTTGACGCTCCATCAAGTTTTGAAATTCCCAACGGTGTACTGCGAACAACCCGCCGCCAAAGAGATATTTGTAGTTAACGAAGTAGTACCAGTATCGGCGCTTTCGTCAGCAAAGGAATCAGAGCCAAAGGGAAAATAAGAAGTCATATAGCAATCACAGGTACCGGCCTCGGCCCCATCGGAGGAGCAGGAGATCTTCGAGGATGAAGATTTTATAATACCTCGAACCTTCATGACCCCCGATGATTCTGATGCAACGAAGTCAACGGTCGAGGAGCTGAAACAAATCATATTGATCGAGCACCTTCCCAATCGAAAGCTATACCTGGGCTTGGGGTTAACTCTCAAGCTCAGGAAAAAACTCATTCAATTCCTTTTAAATAACATTGATTGTTTTGCTTGGTCCCACCTGGATATGACAGGAATCCCACCGGAGATCACAATACATCGTTTGAGCCTGAACCCAAAGTTCAGATCAGTAAAACAAAAGAGAAGGCCCCCATCCGAGATAAAACATGCATTCATCAAGGACGAGGTAACTAAACTTCTCAAAATAGGATCCATCCGGGAAGTAAAATATCCAGAATGGTTAATAAACGTAGTTGTACTCCCCAAGAAGGGGAACAAACTGAGAATATGCGTAGATTATAAAGATTTAAATAAAGTATGTCCCAAAGACTCTTTTCCTCTACCGAATATCGATCGCATGATCGATGCCACGGCCTACCACGAGATCCTTAGTTTTCTCGACGCTTATTCCGGTACGATCAAATACAAATGAACCCGACGGATCAGGGACTTCCATCATCACTAAGTATGGAACCTACTGTTATAATGTAATTCCATTTGGGCTAAAAAATGCATGTGCCACTTACCAACACCTAGTGAATCGAAGGTTTGAAGAACAAATAGGTAAATTAATGGAGGTATATATTGACTATGCTAGTAAAGTCCCTACGCACAGAGGACCATTTGACACATTTGCAGGAAACTTTCAACATATTGAGAAAATACAACATGAAGCTCAATCCTGAGAAATGTGCATTCGGGATTGGTTCGGGCAAGTTCCTCGGCTTTACGGTGTCAAATCGGGGAATCGAGATCAACCCCGATAAAATAAAGGCGATCGAAGACATCATAGTCGTGGACAATGTTAAGGCCGTACAAAGATTAACATGGTGTATAGTCGCCTTAGGCCGGTTCATCTCGAGGTCTTCAGATCGAAACCGCTCACAGAAAATATAATTAGACAATCTATCAAAACCCCTAAGTTGGAGTATGAGGCCATGATCACAGGTCTCGAGCTGGCTAAAATCTTGGGAGCAGAGGTCATCGAGTTCAAGTGTGAATCCCTACTTATTGATAACCAAGTCAATAGGACCTACGAGGTTCGAGAATATCAAATGCAGAAGTACTTGGACAAACTGCAGGTAACCTTACACTGGTTTAAATAATGGACATTACAACATGTACCTCGAGAATAGAACAGTGAGGCCGATGCCCTTGCAAATTTGGGGTCATCAGTCGAAAAAGACGAAATTAGCTCGGGGACTATTGTACAACTTTCAAAGTCAGTAGTCGAAGAAGGCCACACCCTAAATAAATTCCACAAGCCTAACTTGGGATTGGAGGAACAAATATATCGAGTATTTGAAAAACGTGAAGCTTCCATCAGACCCTAAGGAATTGAGGACTCTGCGAACTAAGGATGCACGATTCACATTGGCCGAAGATGGAACATTATACATGAGGATGTTCGACGGACTGTTGGCAATATGTTTGGGTTCGGGAGACACCGACAACGCTACGAGAAATTCATGAAGGTACTTGCGGGAACCATTCCAGTGCCGAATCATTGGTTCACAAAGTCATCAAAGCGGGGTACTACTGGGCCAATATGGAAAGGGATACTAAGGAATTCGTTTGAAAATGTGACAAATGCAAAAGATATGCACCGATCATCCACCAGCCCGGGGAGCAACTTTATTTAGTATTATCCCCATGGTCGTTCATGAAATGGGGAATGGATATCATCGGCCCTCTACCATCGGCCCCAGGTAAAGTTAAATTTATTTTATTTATGACTGACTATTTCTCTAAGTGGGTTAAAGCACAGGCTTTCGAGAAAGTCAGAGAAAAAGAAGTTATAGACTTCATTTGGGATCACATCATATGCCGATTCGGGATACCCGCCGAGATTGTATGCGACAATGAAAAACAATTCATCGGCAGCAAAATAACCAAGTTCCTCAAAGATCACAAAATAAAAAGGATCTTGTCGATGTCGTATCATCCTAGTGGGAACGGACAGGCCGAATCAACAAACAAGACAATCATTCAGAATCTAAAGAAAAGATTGAACAACGTAAGGGAAAATGGAGAGAAATTTTACACGAAGTCCTTTGGACATATCGGACAACGTCAAAATCCAGTACGGGGGTAATACCATTCTCTTTAGTATATGGCGTCGAAGCTCTGATCCTGGTCGAGGTCCCAAAACCTAGCATCAGGTTTCGATACACAACGGAAGAGTCAAATCAAGAGACTATAAATACAAGCCTCGAGTTGCTAGATGAAGAATGGGAAGCCGCCTTGTTCGAATGGCCGCCCAGAAATAGCGAATCGAAAGATATTACAATCGAAGAGCCAATCTTCGACACTTCAAAATTTGGGACTTAGTTCTGAGGAAAGTCACCATCAACACTCGAGACCCAAATGAGGGAAAGCTCGGTCTGAACTGGGAGGGACCATATCGGTCCTCGACATAGTCGGAAAAGGATCTTACAAACTTGGCACGACGAACAACGAACAATTGGCCAAATAATTGGAACATATCACTCCTCAAACAATATTATTGCTAAGGTACGACCTTCTCCTTTTTTCATTTGTATTTTATACTAACTTGTTGTAGGTGTCCGATCAAAGGCATCGAAGTTCTCTCCAAAAACGAAGTCGTTAGGTCTGATAGCACGCGTTGCACTTTTTTCCCTTCGACCGGTTTTTATCCTAAATGATTTTTTCCGGCAAGGTTTTTAACGAGGCAACCATTGTTCGTGCTAACTTAGAGCAATTCAATAGTATCCGAGGCTCCTTTACAATCAACCTCGAATACTGGGGGGCATCACCCTCGGATGTTATGTTTTCAAGGAAAATGTTTCATGTCAACACGATCTCGATAGGTAAATTTCATAAAGGGCCAAAAGGTCAAATGAACCGTACCCATGTAGATTGCTCGAGCCCTAATGGCAAACCATGTACGCATGAATGATCTATTGAAAGAAGTATTTTCCCTTATCAGATGTTCTATGCCTTAGTGAAATTTCTACTTTACAACTTCATACTTATGATCTATTGCAGAAACTGGCTCAAGTGCCAATTGTAACTAAAGCTCGAGCAATCAACCCTGTACTCGGGGACTGCCGTCCGAAAATAGACATGCTCGAATTATTAAACTTCGAAATCATAAGACCTTAAAAAGGCAATCCTCGATTTTTTAGGCCAATGCCACCCCACTCGGGGATTGACACTTCGAACAAGTTCGAAGTAATTGGGAAATGAGCCCAAGGGGAAAATCCTAGGGCTACGACCAAACTAACACGGCTCAGAGATGTCCAAATTCCGTAATGAAAATAGGCCTTCGAATACTTCTATAAACCGGTTAAAAGGGCTATCCTCGGCAAAATTATAAAGGGTTTCAATAACATCAACCCTCAAAAACCTTAAGTGGTACCAAATAGTTCATACTCTCGAACAAGCTTATTCCAAGGCATAAATAAGTAAAGGGTTTCGATAATGCTAACCCTCGAAAATCCTAATGGGTACAGATTTACCTAGTGCTAAGGCATGACAAATTTTTATAATTTTTTTAAGCCGAAAAGGGAAAAAACCACTCTTTTGAGGCCATATCAGCCCAATTCAAGAGCCTAAGGGCCATTATATTTTTTGAGTTCGAGAAGTCCTCCTCACGCAATTAAAACCTAAGGGTTCTTCTACTTCGAGTTCGAGCAAGTACTCACTCGATTTTAGAGACTGCATTAGTCTAAGTGCCTGAGTTTTGCATTCACAAACAAGCACAAAGTGAGTCAAAATCCTCACAAGGTATAAAGCACATCAAAATTGTCATAAGGCGAAAAGCAAATTGGAATTTTCACAAGGAAAAAGCCGAGATAAGAAAGGAAACGTTTTATATATATATGAAAATATTTACATGGATCGGTCAGGATCCTACATAAAAATTTCAAAAAGGAAAAAAAATCCTAAGTGCCTAATTTTCTTGGGGAGCTGCGTCATCGTCATCAGAATCCCCTCCACTCTCGAATCCACTCGCGCTCCTGAAATCATCATCATCAGAAAGAGAAATGCTTTGGCTTCGGCCTCAAGTACTTTCGCGTTCTCGATATCGACAGCAAGGTCAAAACCATGAGCATAAATATCCTCGAGAGTCTCTCTTCGAGACTGATACTTAGCATGCTCGACGGCCTAGTATGATCGAGTCTGAGCGGTGTCAGCCACCTTCTTTTGCTCTAGCTTGAGAAGCTTAAGCATCATCTCGGTACACGGCCACGATTGCCTCAGCTTCAGCATTTACTCTTTCTGCCTCAGTTGTGGCCTTTGCAAGCTTGGCGGCCAGCCGAGCCTCGAGCTCCTCAATTTTCTTGGCTCGGGCCAAGCTTTCCTCCTTCATGCTTTGGAGTTAATGTTCGGCCGACGATAGTTTGGCTCGAGCAATATCTTTTTCCGAGGCAAGGCAGTCCATATTTTGCTTCCATCCAAAAGTCTCTTCCTTCATTTGGCCTCCTCACGAAGTTGCTCGATCTTTTCGGCTTTCTGCTGAACCTGCAGGATCAAAGTGTTAGTCGTCGTTCCCGAATTGATATATCGAGCTTCCAAAACTTTACATTACCTGCTCAATCAAGTCAGTCTGCTCTTTATGAGCTGTTGCTAATTTATCTCGGAGGTCCTTGATCTCTTTTTCTTTTTGCCCACTGAGAAGTTTGAGGGCATCTCTCTCCTCCGTGAGCTTTTTGAGATCGACCTCGCATCGACTCAGCTCTGACCGCGATTTAGAAAATGCTTCCCGATGAAGTGTCAAGGCCTACGAAGAAAGAAAGGAAATCATGCAAGAAGAAATAAATGCAAGCATAATATTGATGAAGGGAATTGAGGCTTACCCGGCTCAGAAGTCGTTGAGCCTCGTCAAAGAGACTCGATGAATCACCCAAGTCGGTAACATCTTCGACCCCCATGAAGCAACAACGGAAAAGGTCCTCCCCTTCATGGGTCGTTCCCATATCAGGGGTCTCTATATCCTGGGCTTCCTAAATTTGCCCCTCGAAAAATGTGGGGAGGGTCGGTGAATCACCAATTTCTATTGCCCCAAGCAAGTCACTTGGGGCGTTCTCTTCATTTCGAAGAGTCTCGGGAGCGGTTCCTTCAGGCACATCCGCCAATTGCTCATCACGGCGAGAGGCATCTTTAGCCTCCGATGACTCGGGGACTTTGTTCGGGCCATCTTCCGAGATATCCTCGATCCGAGGCTGAACCTCTTTGATTATCACTGGTTCAACGACCTTTGGGGCCTTGGCACTCTTCTTCGATCGAGCTGCAATAGGCATCTTCATCTTCCTCTTCTTCCTCCCTTAGCCACTGAGCTACATCAGCAGGCAGGATGACAATGTCTTTCTTTGACCTATGAGCCTTGCTCTTCTTGGGCTTCGGAGTATCGGAGGGCGAAACCTTTTTTCTTTTCTTTTCCTTCACCGGCTTCGGGACCGGGAGTGAAACCTCTTCCTCCCTGGATGGGGGCCTCATGGCGGCATCTTTCCCGAGGCCTGTATAAAAGAGAACTAAGTGAGTATAGAAGGGAAACATTCTAACAAAAGCCATCAGATACGTAGAGGAAAGACATACCGTGATTTTTGGTCTCCCATCGGCCACTTGCTAAATCGAGCCATGAGCTCTCAACGTACGAAGAGGTCGAAGCTAGGGTCCGAACCCAGCTCTCGAGGTTAGAAATCACACCAGGCATCCAAACAACTGCTACATCATAGAACAAAATGTCGATGAGGAGAAGTAAAGGAAACAAAACAGTGAATAAAAGCCAAAGGAAAAATTGAGCTTACGCTTCATGTTCCACTTCTCGGGAAATGGCATCTTCTCGGGCGGAATTAGGTCAGAGGTCTTCCCTCGGACGAATCGACCCATCCACCCTCGATCATTGTCCTCATCAACGCTCGAGAATAATACCTTGGTGACCCGATGCTGAAGATTTATCAGTCCACCTTGAAAAAGACGGTCAGCCTGATGAGGAGGTCGAAGGTGAAAGGCGTCCCTTCCTTTTTGCTCGCAAAAAATTGGAACAAAAGGACAATCCGCCAGAAGGAAGGGTGAATCTGACCTAGGGTTATTTGGTATTGGCGGTAGAAGTTAAGGATGACAGGGTCGACAAGGCCCAGTATAAAAGGGTAAGTGTAAACACTTAGAAACCCATTCACGTGGGTAGTGATATCTCCCTTAGGGGTCGGGATCACCACCTCTTTCTTATCCCAATTACAGTCTTTCTTGACCTGCTCAAGGTCACTCTTAGTTATCGAGCACATGTATCTCAACATTGGCTCACACCGACCAGAGACACAGGAAGTTTTCTTGACTTTAAAGTTGGAAGTAAGATAACATACCCCCTCAGGAACGCACTCCTCAGGGCACGGATCCACCGGCGTTTTATCGCCGGACGACCACGATGAAGAAGCTTTTTCCTTTTGAGGAACGACTTTAGATGTTTCTGCCATCTCTGTAAGTTGAAAGAAGGAAAAAGAAAATTAGGTTTGGTGTTTTGAGGAAGGGTTGCTAACGAAGCCTAGGAGACTATGCAGAACGATAATGCTTAAAAGATGCGAAAAGCTTTGAAGATTTGCAGATAGACTTGAATAACTCAAAGGGATTTTGAAGATTAGTACAAGAAAAATTCAAAGTAAAGTTTGAGGAAGTTAGAAGAAGACCTATTTAAGGATTCACGACAACGGTTCAAAGGCACTGGTGGCCGACCGCCAACTGACACTCATTAATAATTTTGGGAACTATACCGATAGGACGTTTCGGTCGCTTCCGTCGCTTACCTCACGAGGGTGACGTCATGATAGATCGAGGTACAAAATCGAAGGCTCAATTCATTTCTTCTAATTACATTCCAAGAAACGAGGGGACTCTCTGTCTACGGTTAAAACCAGGCCTACCCGATTGTGCTATTTGATCAAGACCAGGGAAATGCATCAAGGGTTAGCCTAGTAATGGATTAGACCGAAGCACAAAGACGAGGTATCGAGTCCAAGGATCGAGGTGCCTGTCGAGATCGAGGCCAGCAGCGATCAAGACCAAATATGACAGACTTCGAGCAAAGCACAACAATGGAAAAGCGAGATATTCGTGACTGGCCGAAGATCATCACGTAAATCTCGGAACAAATCAAATCAAGGGCAGTTATCTAGTTAATCATGGGATTTACTTCCGTAATTAGAATTGTACCATAAATAGGATTCCTCTACTATATAAAGGGGATCCTAATCACTTTGTAATCATCTTACATTCACGCATATCAAAACAATACAATATTCTCTATTCAATTTACACTCTTTTGTTTATCAGCTTATTGGATTTTAACTGTTCTTGCATAACTAGCTCGAGGGTATTCAAGCTCGAGGGCCCTGTTCAAACACAGATTCGCCTTTTATTATTGTTAATTTCTATTATTACTCTTTGCATTTATCGATTGGTATTAGGTGAAATCACATATCGTTACCACCACATTATAAGTTTAATTGTTATCCAATTTTTAGGGTAAACACCTTTAATGTTGATACCAATTAAATTAATCTACCTATATACCTATTTGGTGATGTTTATAGTTTCCTTAGCTATCTTGATCAACCCTTACTATTTTTTGCTCGAAATTCTTCCCGTGTTTTGTTACCGCATTGCAAACAATATGATTCAGTTGGCAGTTCCTCCATAGAACATCATAATTTCTACCTTTTACCCTTTATCTTTCTCAAGGATTTTGTTCCGTGGAATTATACTTTTTATTTTTAGAACTTTGTTTTGTGAAGCTTCCGCTAAAGAGTGAAAGTTAGAAGAAGGAATGACTTTTGGTAAGGCTGAAACCTTACACCTGAGTGATGTAAAGGGAGTCTCAACTCTAATCTCAACCACATGAATGTAACTCCAATACTTCTTTTGATACTATTAATAAGTTGAAAGTTGAAATTATAGTAAATAATTCAAAAAACTCTTTAAATAGTATTACAACAACACGCATGTAATAATGAACTAACGATTCAGTTAGTGGATTAAGGAAGGAAAGATCAGACTGATTTGGGCCTGAAACAAATGATCACCCCAGTTTCTTTCAAGCGTAAAGGCGCCCTATTTGGTCGCCCTCATTTAATCTATACCCATTTTTTAAAAAGTTTTAACTTGTACCTACTTTTAAAACAACTTCAGCCCTCTTTCTCCTCCTCCTTTTCCTCCTCCTCCTCAAAGTTATATCCGCCCTCAACCTATTTCTGAAGTCACACTACACAGATTGTATTTCTGTCAATGCAGAAGAAAAAAATAGGAATATACAGTGCAATTTCGCATCATAAATGCCTCTCCGAAGAATATCAAAGTCTTCTTGCTTAATTGAATGTGGCAATAGATGATCAGTTAAATGCTGATACAGCTGGTTTACGACCAAGCTATAGATCCTATTTGATAACGCATGGCATTAGCAACATCATATTGGTGTCAAGTCTTATTGTAATTCTTCTATTCTTCAAATGTTGGGATGACATACCACAACGTTTCCGTTTCATCGAGAGCAGTTTCCATTAACTATTGCATAATCTATCAGTACAGTAAATTACTTTCATTGCTTGTTTTGCTGTTCAGTGATGGAGTTCAGTAAGATGACGCTGGAAATCTTCTCGAAGTTAGAGCAGAAATAGTTGTATCATTATGAAGGGAAGAAGACTCTAGAGATGAAGTTCGCCAGTTACAAACAAAAACTCCAGCTCTAGAGCTGAAGTTCGCCAGTTACAAAACAAATACTTCAGCTCTAGAGCTGAAGTTCGACAGTTACAAAACAAAAACTTCAGCAAAAAAAAACTTCAGCAAATAGAGAACAAAACTTCAGCTACTATGCTTAAGTTCAGCAATTACTAATAAAAACTTCAGCACACTTGCTACTTCAGTCCCGTCTACTAGAATGCTGAAGTTTTGTGTGATTGTCTTTGCTACTTCAGTCCCGTATGCTGAAGTTACGCGGAAAAGTGGGTATGCTTGCAATTTTTTTTGCAAAACAGACACAAGTTAAAACGTGACCCAAAAAGCGGGTATAGATGCAAATGCGTCCTTTCACGCCAAGAGGCTCTAGGCCCAAATACCTAATACGACGGCGTACGGGCAGCAAAGTTAAATCAGCAGAAAGATAACAAAGGCAATCCAATTTCAAAGGTCCCAAACAGAACCAGAAAAAAAGAAGAAAACCTGTGGAGTAAAAAATGTCAGCCTCGGCGATATTCGGGTTGAAAATGGCGGTGTTGCCGCGTTCTTCAACTGTTTCAACCACCGGTTTCTACGGCGGAGCTACCAAGTTGGCGGCGGCACCGAAAAGTGTAGGAGGATTGGCAATTGAGTGTTCGTCAAGGCCACAGAAGAAGGCCACTGCTCACCACAAGAAGACACGCCCACGGAAGACTCAAGCTTGGGACATTCGACGTGGACCCGCTGTTTATCCTCCATTGCCTGCGTTACCTCCTGAGTGGTCATTTGCTACTGATGAATCGGGTCAACCCGCTTCTGAGCCCAAAACCGAGTAATTTTCTGTAATTGTTAATTTGTCATTTGCGTTTTGAGTAATGGTGTTTTCCATTTGATACTTGAGAATTTTCACTTACTATTTTGCTCTTGCCCGTTGAATATTACTACAAGTTCAATTTTAGTCTTTTATGATTTGGCAGGTGATTAGAAATGTTTATCAAAATTACGAGTTTCTTTTTGACGTAATGAAAGTAATTATAGAAGTGCGATTACTATAGTAGTCTATGTGAAATTGCGTCTAGCTAGCATATTCAAGAAAATGTATTAGCTGGTGCTAAACACAAAATAGAGATAATAAACAATGAATACCTTCTCCGTGTGACCTATAAATCATGGTTTCGAGCCGTGTAAATAGTCACTAATACTTATATTTGAGTAAACAATCTATCACATCTCTTAGGTACGGTTCTTTTTCGAATCCTATATGAACGCTAGATACCTTGTGCACTATGCTTTTTTTTTTTGTTAAACCTTTCTAATGCTGAAAGATATCCTAGTAGTAGCTTACTCGACCTAAGCAAGGGAATGCCAATTTCAATAAAGTAGTATGTTATGCTATAAAGTCAGATGGTTAACTTCGTTTGGGTTATAACTGGTTAAACTCATATTGATGGAAGATGGGTCGAGTTTAAGCCTAACTTCTTTATCTCTCTTTCTTTTTTACAAAAATATTTTAGAAAGCATGAAAATATTCTTATTTTTTAATGCATATTCTTATGCATCAGCTAAATCCCAAGTAGGAGAATTAATTATACGTTGCTATACTCTTCTTCCTGTCAGATTGGTGAGTGGAAATGAGTAACCTAGTGATCCGGCATGGGCAAAATTTATGGGTCTTTCAAGAACACAAACTCTTTACACTTTTTTAGACATTGTGAAGAAGAATGCTTGCAACAAATTTGTGAAACTGCCAATTCAGAATTTGCTAAAATAACATAACCTCTTATTTCTCCGGACTAAATCTTAGAAAGGGAAAACAAGAAAGAAAGAAAGTAACATGGTGCAAACTTGAGTGTAAAAGAGAGCAATACCCATGTTTTCCTGAGGAACAAGAAATGTATAATCAAACATTTCTCCATCTTTTTATGTTTTCGTCAGTTAAAGTTCTATCAAAAAAAAGTCTTTTCCCCAACAAATTGAACATTTTTTGAAGAAACGAGGTGTTTTCTCCTTTATTACCTTTTCGTTTTATACTTGTTACAAGACTATTTCAAGAACACATTTAACTACTCAATGTGTTGGGCGTATACTATGTTTGTGCTACAAATCCTGCTTATTCATATGCTTCATCGGAAGAGCAGAGGCGTACTTATCCACAGCGTCGCATGGTCATCTTCCCCTTGCCCTAAACTTGAAGATTAATATATGTAAGCACTCTCCGGTTAAAGCTCTATAAAGCTTCCAAGCTTTTACATCTTGGATTCAAAGTCTCACCTTTGTGTTTAACACGCTAAACTATGTTGCAAAGCCAAGACGACGATGACAACAAGTAGGGTCTGAAAATGGTAGTGTGTACACAAACCTTATTACCTCGGAATAGAGAGACTGTTTCCGATAGACCCTCGGCTCAAGTAGACGAAATTCATAGCAAGAGAACACGAAAGACCAAACTTTCCCAAGAGTTGGAGTAGAACAGAAAAGTCAAGAATGTACATGTATGTTCCTACTGTAAAAGGCATTTTTACAAGGTGGCACAGCTTTTGACTACCTATCAAAGACCACCCATCCGAGAATGCAGACACAGCAGGGCTTTTCCTACAAAATTCCACCCCAACCAGAAGAAAGAATAGAACTGCTTTATGCCCCCAAAAGAAAAAGAAAAAAAGACAGCGGAAACTAAGCTGGATCCCAAGGTCAACAATTGGATTTGTGTACAACGAGCGAGTTTCCAAAGAACAACCTTCATCCAGCATTCATGCTAGAAGGCTAATGGAACTTCTCTGCACTTCACCACCGCATCTTCTACCAGCTTTTAGGAATTGCACAGTAATCAGTTCTATCCCTCCACGTACTGGCGGGTGGATAAATTCCTTATGACATTTTCACCGGAAATTATAGTTAACCAGAAATGGATTTCTCAATTCCTCATTGTTTCTGCTTCACCAGGCTGAGGAGAAAATCAGTAAATATGTGTTCATATTCTGGCATTTTCCCATAACCTGCCAGCACAATACAAATATGTTGCAGTCATGACTTTCAGGTGAAATTTTCTTGACAATCAACTACTTTTAACTCTAGAGAGTGTAATTCCCCTTAGAAGGCTTTTCTTACCAGGAAAGTAATTAATATCTATGACGTAAAATCGGTCTTTGGTCCCAAGCTCCCTAATTATATCCAAGTTGAAGAGCCGGAGACCCTGCACAAAACATTGCAATAATGTTAGAGTTTTTGCCTTATTGATACAGCGGGAAAAAAAAATGAAGACAAGAATACAGAAACTGTAAAACAAGCACCAAGCATCATTTCCAACACAGTTTATGACGGAAAGAGAAAACAGAAAGTAAAGTACCAGTCTGCGCCGAAGTTCCTTAGCAAGCTTCTCAAGTAATGGTCGTGGAGGAAGCTCTGCAAACGATAAAAAGTGAAAATAATCATGACCACTTTCCATGATTTACTTCAGTTCTCTACAACTACATATCCATAATTAAATGTTATCTCCACAGCACGTATCTTCCCGAGGAAGTATACTATTCACCAAGGTAATATAGCAATCACTGGTCTGATTCACTAACATGAAGTAAATACAGTATGTAACAGTCTAACAGAGCTCTATATCTGTAGCTTCTAAACTTCGGACTTAGAGATTGAGTGCTCTATCTGCTAACGACTTCAAACAGAATTATATACCAGAGCACCATCATGACTATTACCTTCCTTCCTAAACAATCCCTTCTTCCTTGTAATCCTTATAATACAACATCGTCGCAGTGTAATTCATCTAAAGCACTTCTAAGAACTGACAGAGGAAGGTTATTAACCAGCAAATGCTCTCTACATCCCAGTTAGTCAAACCTACTCTAAGTTGCAGGGTTCAACAATAAGATATTAAAAAGCATTAGTGTATTGTGTTAGTTAAATAAGTGTTTAAAACAATAGTCTGAAATGTTGAAGCAAGAGCATTTCCATTTCAAGGAGTAAGGGACAGATTTTCTGATGAATAAATTAGAAAAAAAAGTCTAATTTATTGGGGCGAAGAAAGTGCAAAAAGGTAAAAGCTTGTCACTAGAGGTTCAAAATCATAGTTAAAGGAACTCCTTCCAAATTCAATTCCTGTAACCCCACGATCCCAAAGTTTTTAGCAGCTCATGGTCCTAGAGAATTCTCAACAAGATACGCCTTGAGAATTAGGGATGTCCAGCTCTTCAAATGATTAAATAAAAAAGAAATATAAAAAACAACTTATTTTTCATCTGTTTGGTGTATGCCATAACGGTGCATCTATATATCTAAAGCAACTATGATGTACTCGATGTATCCAGACACAGAGTAGCTGAGGGAAAAGATGGCTCACCCCCGACACAAGGGTCTAAATCTGCTTCATCAGCAGATGCAGCAGCACAAGAAACTCTTGGGAATCGAAAAACCCCAGGGTTTTTTGACAGCTCACGTTTGCTAACATCAGGTAAACTGAATCGTCTAACAACCTTAATTGCTTCCCCAACAATGTATACCTTAAACAGAATTCCTCCTACAAAAGGAAAAAAAATACATAATCAGCAACTAGATGACTCATAAAACAACTGCATATTGAAGATTTTCAACTAATATACGTACCATGGTTGATAAATTCCTGTAGGACAAGTGGGGGTTCAAGCATCTGAAGAGAGAACTTATCATAGGCTAGCGACAACTCATGGGACTTAGCAGCCAAAGGCTTTGCAACTGAGAAGATAAAAGCAGCTCAATTCAGGAAAATTGTGTGAATGGATCACTTTGCCTACATATTGCTCAAGTTTGGAAGACATCTTGTTCAAAGTATTCAAATGCTTGTCCCCAGTAAGTTACACAGCTGCAATTTTGATGCCTACACCTACCTTTACCGAGGTATGAAGCTTATTGAGTTTATAAAGTGGCAACTGCCCAAAGATCAGTTGATTAAAGACGAAGAGGAAAAGAAAATACATACCAAGAGGAAGTCTCAGTCCAGCTTTACTCACTGCATCTGAAATAGATGAAGAATCTTTCTCAATAACCAGTTGCCTTGGAACACCAACTTTACCTATTAAGCAATCAAAAACAAGTTAATCCTTCTTTTTTCTGGTTATATGGCAAACCCACCCTTAAACCCCCTTACACAGCAGCCTGACATTGGCCGTCCCCACTTCTTCAAGCTAAAAAAGAAATCATCAATGGCCACAATTGCATGTAACCTTAGCAGTAATAATTATCAAATGATCATAACAAGACAGGAAAAATTACCGTAGCTGTCCGACAAGTTCAGGTCTGCAACATCTTCAAGCATGTATTGGCGATTGTATACATTCTGTATGGCATCCGGAGGGTCGAGGACTGTGACATCTGGATGTGTTAGCCTATATTCCTTCATATAAAGCAAAGAAAGAGGTAAGGAGGAAAATAATAGTGTTTTCAAATACATTGATTAAACTAGATATAGGCTCTACAGAAGCAAACAGCAGTTAAACCCCAGGATGTAAATAACGTGATCGGAGCACACAGTGCATTCGCCTTTCTAGACTATCACAAAATTAGTACGAGCTAACAGTGGAAATATAGCAGCAACAAACAGTCCAATTGAGTTGTAACTTTCAGTCTAGAATAAATCTACCATTTCACCATAAGACAATAATGACCAAAATAAGTGTAATAAGAGTTAAGACAATTATTCTCACAGCTGCAGTCAACGATCATTCTTCCAAAACAACAGACTTAAAAATTCGTGATCCAGCATGGGCAAGTAACCAACACACCAGTCAGATAAGACAACATCAAACAACAACAACAAAAATGATCCCAAGCAAGTTGGGGAACATCAAAGCAGCACCTAAAAGGAAAAATACCGAAGATTATAAAACATTGATTAGGTTAGTGCTCTCCTCTTAAGCTGATATAAGGATTGGCGATGAGCCCTGGAATAACAGAATCCATTTATGGAAACCAGGAATCCTATCTGCAATCAGCTAATCTGTCCACGAAGGAGACATATTGTCACTGTTCACGATTCATGACCGAGGGAAGAGATAGCAGTCTGCAAGTTATGTCAGATGGAACAAGTTTAAGCAAAAAGAGAGCTCGTCTCACAAACCACTGCCAATGCATGTCTAATCCACGTAATTGCATTATATTGTAGCCTATAATTATTACAGATTTGTCCAAACATGCATGTCAACTGTTTCTTACAGGATTCTGTGAATAACACACACAAAAAGAAAGCTTTCAAATGAACCAACCTCGAGAATACGCCGCCACTTGCTTCCTGACAACTGCAAGAAATACAGAGCACGAGAATGTCAGAAAAGACAGACAGTGACATATTCTAGAACGAAATTCTCAGGGGAGAAGCTATAACGATTAGCTATACAAGCATATACACCCAAGAAAGAAAGATGTTTTGGAAAAGATATTTGATAGTGAATAGAATTAAAACACAAAGCATATACATTCCAACAAGAAGGAGAAATACACTGAGGAATTAGAAAAGGTAGAATACTTGCCTTATGGAGCACAATGTCAAAAGGGCCTTGATCTGAAAGGGGTTTGCTCTGATCAATAGCAACAAATAATATTCCCTTAGACCTGCATAATTTATGAGCAAGGTTAGCCACCAGGTTGCAATTGCTTTTTGAATCTATGTGGACATTAGCGTAAGACTTGAGCAAAAGAAGTTTGTGTAGAAAATTGATTGAAGCAAAATCAGGTAATGGAATGGTGGAAAAGTGAATGGGATCATCATTCATCAGTTTTAAGATTAATTTCAGTTCTGGTTCTCAGAGACATTTGTAATTGTAGTTAAATGACCAACTTTACATTTCAGAAATCGGAATATAATAGGAGTAGTTCAACAGCAGCCATCATACAGCATTCACAATCCAAAGTATGAAAATAACTTGCACAAGACTGCATTAGAGAGCACTATTTGATAATCACATGAACGAATGGCAATTCAATGAGGCGAGACCAGGCTCATTTCTTTGTCTTTTGTTCTTGTCTTCTAATTTTCTAAAAATAGATAAAGAATTTCTTACAGATTATCACACGATTCGTTCCAACCCAAAATGAATTTTTAGCTAAAATGGTTTTTTCGGGAGATAGAGAAAGGACAAAACTTTGAGGGAACCATAGCCTGACAAAGAGTTCGGTCCAACTTGGACGCCCATTTAGGAGGTGCCAAACATACCCCATCATTGATTTGAGATCTTGATAAGGTGAATACCTGTGGGGGCAGAGATAGAGGGACTCTCAGCAAAGATACACTGGCCATATTTTTTTTCCTTTTCTCCTAGGAAAGTGGCACAAATGAACATGCTAGTTTTAGGTTTTCAGACCCCTGTGAATCTGTTCTTCCCCATGTCTCTCTTATCTCTCTACTCTCATTTAGTTCCATCTTTCTGAAGGCAGAATCTTCAAGAAACAACAGAGAGAAGAATGAATGAGCAAATCTACCAGCTGGTCCACCCCGTACTTGGAGAAGGTCACATGCAAATGAAATTTTCTTTGAAGCACTAGGTAATGCAATTCCAGCTTCTCACTAACCATTACGCCAAAAAAGGGTGTCAATTCTGATGTTGCAAGAACTATGGTGCAAAATGTGTTCTACTCACATGCCTAGGATGTCACACACCGTATAGAGGTGGGGTGGATGGAATTGAGGTTAGCATCTGGAATCTTGTGCGACAAGAAAGTGTCTCTGCTACTCAGAGGTAAGTTTTATGGAGCGGTGGTTAGGCCGGCCATGTTGTATGGGACTGAGTGTCGGCCAGTGAAGAACACACATACCCAGAAGATGAAAGTAGCAGAAATGAGGATGTTAAGATGGATGTGCGGGCACACTAGGATGGATAAGATTATGAATGAAGATATTCGGGAGAAGGTGGCGTGGCTTCTATTAATGACAAGATGCAGGAAGCGAGGCTCAGATGGTTTGGGCACCTCCAGAGGAGAAGCTTGGATGGCCCGGTAAGGAGGTGCGAGCGGTTGACGTTGGTGGCAACGATGAGAGGTAGAGGGCGGCCTAAGAAGTATTGGGGAGAGGTGATCAAGCGGGATATGGCGAGACTTCAGATCTCCGAGGACATGGCACTCGATAGGAAGCTATGGAGGTCGAGCATTAAGGCAGTGTTATCAAAGGGGAAAGGCGCAAAAAAGCTCTAAGGTCCGTTAGGGCTTTAAGCGCAAAGCGCAAATAAAGCGTGGGTTTCAATGAAAAAAGGCGCAACAGGAGAAAAAGTAAAAATATGCATGTAGTCCAAGACTAATCATTATAAGCATGAATAGCAATTATATGGACAAAGAAATGAAAAAAAAAATTCTCGATAAAATGAAATATCAATTGTTTAAGGTCGTCTTTTCAAGATTACACTCATTGGCAAGGAAGAGTATGCCTTAGAGCTTTGATCCCACACTAAAGTGCCCACAAAGCGAGGCGAAGCGCTCAACGTATTTTGAGCCTCGCTTCAGGAATTACGCGCGCTTTAAGTGCACCTTTGACAACACCGCATTAAGGTTGTAGATTATGAGGTAGTTGAGCATATTTAGTCTACCAGTGTGAGGCTAGGCTGATAGGATTTAGTCTTAGGCTGCTAGTGGTCAGCTACTCGTCCATTTTCATAGTGTCGGGCCTTATTTACTGGTTATTATTTCTGCTTTCCATCTATTCACTGGTTCTCGTGATGTTATTATTTCTATGGTTTTTTGCTGATAGTACTGATATATTATCTCTTTTCGTCTTCTTGAGCTGAGGGTCTATCGAAAACAGTCTCTCTACCCCACCAGGGTAGGGGTAAGGTCTGCGTACACACTACCCTCCCTAGACCCCACTTGTGGGATTATACTGGGTCATTGTTGTTGTCACATGCCTAGCATCGTCCTCTTTTAGTAGAATTTTGATCCGTACACAATAGTTGACATGAAAATTGGCCGGGCAAAAATCGGAAACAATGGAAACAACGGAAACAGATGAATGAAAATAACATTCAGTTTGAAATAAAGAAGGGAGCAATAGAAGGTAAACAAAAACATGGCAGGTGGGGCAGGCAGTGATGGGAGTAAAGCTTCGACACCCCAAAACCACCTTGCCCGCACCATTGTCATGCCTAGATCAGTAGAGTCTTTGGGGTGCCAGAATTTGAAGAAATACCATTATCAAGAAAAGGAAAAACAGACTGGGAGGTTCAATTCCTCCCTCCCCCGAAAAAAGGGAAGGAGATAATCCCTCTGCTCCTAGAAGAATGGAACTCGGAGTGAAGCATCAGTGGCATCTAATTTCTTTGTATATTTGTACATCAATTCCTTAATTTAAATTACTATAAATCACAAATTTTCACAGTTAAAAAAAAAGTTAACAAGTATTAATAAACAGTAGTCATAGAAAAAGATGTTTAATCTCAAATAGTAGGCATGCTGTATGGGAAAGAGGGAGAATAAATAAAACCTGAACAGCAAAGACACTTACAATCAATTGAAATGTTCACTGTCCACTATGAATAATTATCACAGCATTAGTTAAGGGTCATTTCATAGAAAGCGACCAGTAAATCAATTAGTAATACTTTCAAGAATTTAAAATTCACATATACTATTCACCAAAAATATCTATCTGTCAGAGGTTACAGACCCTCCAGAATGTTCCCCAGCTATGTTGGCCACACAAAGTAAAAATGGAATATTCTTATTCCAATTACATCTACTATTGTTCTAAATTCAAGAAGCTCAAATATCTATGAAAATGAATCAACAAAAGAAAGAAGAAAAGATTACCTAGCAAGACATTCAAGCTTAGGCTGCAAAAAACTCTTAGTTTTCTTGGAGGTAAGAGCATAACCCACCACTACAGTTTTCTTAGACTGTACTAACCCACCACCTACCATTTCTGTTTGATTTTCCTCTGTGTTAATTTCTTCCTCCTCTTCCACTCCCCTCTTGTACCCAACTATTTCACCCTTCATCCTCATTCCCCTTAACCCACAAATCTCACTCTCCTTATTACTACACCAACCAATTCAAGAAAGAAAATTTATCCAAAATAATCAAAAGAGATTTTTAAATCTTTAATACCAGTATCACAAATTGAAAAGCTAGTACTACTAATCTCTAATCCCAGAAACAAAAACAGAAAAAGTTAAGATCTTTGAACACGAAAACCCAAATAGAAAAGAAAAAGAAAAGCTGTGATCTTTTTACGTTTTGTAGCGTGGGTTATCTTAAAAGGATTCTTCAAATGGCGATAAAAGTGTGGGGAAAATGCTTTGTTTTAGTAATGAAAGGAGAGAAAGAAAGAGCAAGAGAAGGGAGTCGGTTATATATAGGAGAGAGAAATAGGGATACACGCGTAGAGATTTGAGAAGTGATAGAAATTGCTTGGGTGGGTGTGTTATTAGCTGTAACAGTAAATACTAGATTGCTCAAACGCAACGCGTGGATGTATTTATAGGGGATATAACGCTTCTATTAACATATAACTTTGACTCATACCTAAAGAATGGGATAAATACCTAGCAAATTTTGCACTTGTTTTTAAATTAAATAAAGTGTAAAATATATAATTCAAAAGTTTTTTGATATTTTTAAGTGGTTTATGGCCATATAGAACTTACTTTGATTGGCTTTGATAGCTCAATTGATGGGCGTGTGGAACTTAGTTTAAGGAGTAATTACTAGGTGCTTAGTTCGGGGGCTTGTTGATAGCTCAATTGTTGTAAATTGTCGTAAAAATTGCATGGGGTAGTCACTTTTTAAAATGATATTTATTTTTTATCCAACATTTTTAATGTTGAGCAAAAGTAATCACTAGTCTATTAAAATTAATATAAAAAGACGGTAGTGTCCTTACTCCTACTCCTCCGACTAAGTTCAGGACTAAGTTCAGGACTAGATGTCCTTAATTTATGAGCTTGTAAGTCTAAGTTAAGGACTACCTGTCCTTAGTTTTTGAGCTTGTAACTCTAAGTTTAGGATTACGTGTCCTTAATTTTTGAACTTGTAACTCTAAGTTCAGGGCTACATGTCCTTAATTTCTGTGCTTGTAACTCTAAGTTAAGGACTATCTGTCTTTAATTTTTGAACTTCCAACTCTAACTTTAGGACCAAGTGTCCTTAATTTTTATAGGTTTCAGTAGAGAGCGTAGGTTTCAACAAATTATAGCAGAAGGGTATTTTCGTCCGGGCAGGTAAAAGTTTATTAAAGTAGTGGCAAAAGATTAAAGACATTTTAAACAGTGGCTTAAAAGTAAATACATGTCTTATTACTGGCTAACTGTGCACTTCCCCTTAAATTGTCGATATAGGGTCTTGTTGATGGGCCGATGATTAGGTGTACGAATAAAAGTTTTACATTAATGGCGAAAAAGAAAAAGAAGTTACATAAAAAGTGCAATAATAATATTCTTAAATGTAAGGCCTTTTAAAAAAAAATCATATAATTTGGCTTAAACAAATAATATCATATTAGTATGTTTGGGTTGGCCTATCTTAGCTGTATGTTTGGGTTGGTCTATCTCAACATTTGCCAAGTACAACAATAATAACGATTCAGTAAAATCTCATAAAGTGATGTCTAAGAAGGTTAGTGTATATATCGTCCTTACCCCTATTCAATTGGACAGAGATGCTGTTTCCGATAGTGTGTTAATATTTTTTCTTCTTTTTACTGCATTATAAAACAGTTGGTAGTTCCGCGGTAATGTATGATTTACATATATTGTTACAGTATGCCATGACGTTCACCTAATTGATTGAGGTTTCTACAGTTAATTAATAATAAATCTATAAGCATAAGGTTTACTGTTTCTAATGTTATTTTGTGATTATCAATTATGTCGGAAGCTTACCCTTTAATCTACATCCTATAATGGATGCTCTTGAAAGGAAAGAAAAGTGTGGGACTATGGGGGTGTTTGGTAGAACGGAATCCATGGAAAATGTTTTCCAAGAAAATGTTTTGTTGGAAAACAAGTAGTAATTTTATTCGTTTTTTGGTCTCAAGAGTATTCATCAATAATTTAGATATAATAAACATGAAGCCATAAATTTTCAAACCAACAACCTTCCGAATCCACAAATTTCATAAACTTTCGAACCGATAAACTTTCGAAATCGCGAAATTTCGAACCCGTAAACTTCCAAACACATAAACCTCCAAACTCATAACTTTGGAACTTGTAAAATTTTGAACCTTTAAACCGATAAATAAATAAAAACTAAAACTGAAAATATATTTAAAAAATATTTTTTTCGGGAGGGGGGAGGGGCAGAAAAATGAAAAAAGCAGAAATTTGAAATTACAAAAAAAAAAAAAAAATTGTGCAGGCCGGGGGAGTGGGTGGTGCAGAAAAACGAAAAAATAAAAATTTAAAATTGCAAAAAAAAAAGGTTATTGTGGGTGGGGGGGTGAGGTGGGGTGGAGGGGTAGTAGGGTGGGTGGTAGCAGAAAAATTGAAATTTGAAAGAAAAAAAGCCGTTTTTGGAGAGAGAGGGTGGGTGGGGTGGTGAGGGCGAGGAAGGTTGAGAATGAGTTTTGGAAAATATTTTCCCTTCTCTTGCTAAGGAAAATATTTTCCTCCAATTGAAGGAAAATGAGTTCATAAGAAAAATATTTTCCAAAACATTTAAACCAACCAAACATGAAAAAATTAGAAAACATTTTTTGGAAAATATTTTCCTTCATACCAAATACACCCTATATCACACTCGTTTATATCAAATTACTCCTATTAGCTTGCCCTTTAATTAATCTACATAAAACGAAATTACTTATTATCAATTGGTTATATAGTAAATTTAACAATTTATGTATGTTATGCATTTCTAAATTGGTAAAATTCTATTAGGAATTTGATTGAGGTGTGAATCACGAGTTATGATCATGCTAAATACGCAATTATTATGCGTATGTAATAGAAATTACTTTACTATTATATAATGGATGGGATCCACATGGTCTTCATGTGTTGGACCTTATCTTGAATAGTTGGACATCATTTTTCTGATATATGTTTATCTAACATCACACTACGCATTTAATATATATATTTCATTTAATTAATATCTTATTTAATCACAACAAAATCAAGATTTGTTTACCATACGTACCAAGTTGGCAACGTGCATATCCTACTCTGAAGTTTCTTCCTTTTTTCTTCATGCTTTTTCTCTATGTGGAAGATTCTAATTGCTTGAGTGGATCCTATATGTCAGCTTAGCATAAACAACTATATATAAAAATTAATTTTTAATTTCTTCCAAATAACAACAAAAATAAACTACGGTTCTCTTACTTTCGCACCAATTGTTAATACTCTAGATAAAATTCAGAATTATATCTAATGTCGTATGACTAGCTTCATTGCAGTATATGCAATCTCTAGTTATTCAAAAATAAGGAATTGACCAAAAAATTTGTATAAAAACTCACACTTTTATGCTAGCTCTATGTTCCAACTCTATGAATTTGGCCACCAACTGTAATTTGCTAGGTTTTTTGTGAATTCTACATTAAGTCTAATGACTATGTTAATGATAAAAATTGTATAATGAAAAGGAATCATAATTCACAAATCACAAGTGACAAGACTAAAGTTTAAACTCAAAACAGATCTGATAGGATAATTTTTGAATTTTGTACGGGGCCAAACACCGTTTTCGTGGCATTGGTATCGAGACACAAAGACACGACGAGGACTGAACTCTTTGTTTCACGATAACTATGGTAGGGGTGTACAATGAAAATCGACGAATTGTACCAATTTGATAATTCGAGTCAAATAGAAGAAAAAAACCCGATTATAATTTTGGTTTGATTTGGTTTGGTGTTGGAAAAAAAAATCCGGCCATAATTGGTTAGGTTTGGTTTTAACTAAAGAAAGTCAACCGAAACCAATCAACCCGACATTACATATATAAAAACGTTAGATATATTTAATATATAAATATACTTATTGTGATGTAATTTATAAATATTTCTTAAAAAATTTCATAATTTTATCTTTTAGGGTTGGACTTAGAACTTTTGAATGTTCAAATAAGTTTTATAGTCATTAATATTAGTAAATTATATAATGCTAACAAAAGCCCAAGCCAAAATCAAACCAATAATAATGCTAACAAAAGACATTCAATTCAATACTACGAACGAGAATATATTGAATATCTATTTTTTGTTTTGTAATAATTTAGATAAAAATGCATAACCTATTTTTAATTTTTCTTTACCGTTTAATCACGTAATTAATACTCCCTTATTAGTCTACTTATCTTAGCATGATTTAGTACTTTTAGATTATTTTTATTTTTGTTATGGCTTTTTAATTAGCAATATTTATATTACATAATTTTATTGTTTTTATTGTTGAATATTTTAGGATAATGCCACACATCTCATATTTTGTATTATCTTCTTGGAAAATACTTTATATAGTTGTATCTTACTAAGATTAAAGAAATATTTTGAGCACAAGTTATATGTTTTGTTCTACGAAGATTTTATCGAGAAAATACCCAAATAAACCAAAAACCCGAAAAAATCCGAGAAAAATCGAGATTGAAACCCGAGTTTTATTGATTTGATTTGGTCTTTAGATTTAATAACCCGGCACAATTGATTTGGTTTGATAATTGTAAAATTCGAACCAACCCGACCTATGTACACCCCTAACCTATGGAATGCTGAGACCGACGTATTTAGAATTTCAAAAAATATGTATGTGCGTAAAATAACAAAGAGGTGAATTTGGGATTTATATTTTGTATAGGTCAAAATATGCCCTAGAATATATAAGATAAGATAACACTAAAGGAAGAGTCATCGAGTCGCCATTAATCGACGCCGACCAGAAAGCAGCGAGATTCGTGGTCGAGATGTCAATAATGGCCGAGGTCAAGCACTTGTACTATTAGGGTTTGCTAGGAAAATGTCTCATATAAATAGAAAAATAGACAACGATGTAGGGCATGTGACATTCCATTGATAAGAACATACTTTTGATAAAAGATTCTCTCTCTTTTACAAAGATACAAACACTATTTTTTCATCCAGATTCTTGTTCATATTATTCCACACCTTTCCATCAGATTCGAGAGTAATTCGAATATTCTAGGATTTGTCTGTCACTCATCATTGTCAGGAGGAACAATCATCTAGTTCGTACTTTATTGGGTGAATCACTTCTCCTATTTACTTAAATGCTATTTATTGTTATTTATTGCTCATACTTTTTGGAATAATTAATGCATATTGTTGTCAATCTACCACCAGATTTGTCTAACATTAGTCACGTTTTCGGAACTCACATCTAGCAATATTATTATTAACTAAGTTTAACCCATTATTATATAAACTCGACTGTTTTAGCCAAAAGTTATATTTTTTGGTCAAACATATTTGACTTAGGTTCTTACAATGAACAAATTATACTTTTAAAATTATAATTATAGGTTAAGAATCATTATTATTATTATTATTATTATTATTATTATTTTATTGACTTTTACACTCTGTATTAAAAATATTTGGATCATTTAAACCCATTGATTATATATTACAATATCTTTCATCACCTGCTAATTGTATAGACAATCGATTTGATTATACAAAATTTAACAATAATGACAAAAGGAGAATATGGATTTCAATTGTAAGACTTGAGGATTTTAAAAATATAAACGAAAGAAAGAAAAAAAGTAATAATTAAAATACAAGAAGGGAGAGAAGTCATGCCTATTCCCATGGATGGACCTAATTCCAGAAGAAGAAATAAAAAACGATAAGACAGATATAAGATTTGAACCTTCACACTCAATAGAAAGAAAAACAATATAGATATGTGATTCCCACCTTTACCAGTAAACATGCATCTAATAATTATTGCATCAGAGGACTCTTTAAATTTTGTTACACACACATATTAAGAAAAATACAACTGTATTGGTCTAAATTTAGCGACTTGATAACGGTAGATGAACAGGATTGAGGATCGATTCGACCATGGCGTAATGGCGAGAATCCGTCTTTGAGAAGACTGTTGTCGAGGACGGGAAGCTGAGGTAAAGAAATAACGGTAGGATAGGTTCAGAAGTGGACACAAGGAATATTCCTTTGAATATTCCTTATATTTGTACTTTCTAGGATTTCTTAGAAATACCTCTTATAAATAGGAAGAGATATAGAACAAAAAGGGGATCTTCACTTTTTGATAATAACACATTGTAAAGGTTGACTAAGAAAAAATATACCAAAGTTGTCTTATTTACTGATTATTTTATTCAAGCATACATTGTTCAATCTTTGTTCACAAGACCCAAAGATTTCATATCCATCTTCACTTCTCATCTTTCCACATTGCTGACAGGAGAAAGGAACATCTCAATCATACAATAATTGGGTGGTAGATCCTTTCTTATTACATTTATTGTCATTATCTATATTTATTGCATGTTCATATTACCATATTCATTGATAATCATTGAATATTAAATCTGTTATTTAATACCTCCGGACACTGTTCATCTTGCAAATATCCTACAATATTTGATCTAGAGTTTATTAAATTTAACTAAGATTCACCCTTTACTTCATCATTAATTGGTTTAACACTTTTTGGTCAAACAATTTGGCGCCGTCTGCGGGGAAGTTTTAGTTAAAATTTTAGTTCCTTCTAGATCATAAAAAAGGACAACCATCTTTCCTCGTTTTCACAAACTAACAATGGCGGGAAAAGGAGACGCAAGACAGAAAGCAATAGCGGGTATCACTACCAACATTTTGAATACCATCAACGAGGATGACAGAGAAGACACTGAGAATGTGACGCCAAGCGCTACATCCAGGCGGAGTGATTCACCTCCCCCTCATGAAAGTGTAACCGCTTCATGCGAAAGAGGTATGCCTACACTCTTGTCTGCTCACAACTTTTGTGTTTTCCCTTCAGAAATAGTGTATGCACTAGCGAAGCTTGGCACAAAGGTGAAGTGGCCGCAAAAAATGAAGTCCGACCCAAGTACCCGAAAGTTGAACGTCCTCTGTGAATTTCACCAGGAGCGGGGTCACAAAACCGAAGACTGCATAGCCCTACAACAAGAGGTATCAAACATGCTGAACCAAGGGCACCTGAGGGAGCTGATGAAAGATCACGAACGAGCCGACTTGGGCCGCAGGCGTGAACAACACCAAGGCCCTCCAAAGCCACCCTCCCCCGCCCGCACCATCCAAATGATCATCAGCGGAGGCGACGAAGCAGCAATCAACCACATGAAGTTTACTACCACACACAAACTGAAGCGGTCGATCACCCACGAACGGTATGATGATCTCGAAGACAGTATCATCTTCGATAAGTCAGATACCTACGGTTTGACTTTCCTTCATTTCGATGCTCTTATCATTACTTTATGTATTTCGGATACTGATATAAAAAGAATAATGGTAGACGACGAAAGCGGCGCATGTATTATCCACCCTCGAGTTCTCACACAAATGAGACTCGAGTACAATATAGTACCACGTTGCATAACACTAACAGGTTTTAACAATGCAGTTGAGCGAACCTCAAGGGAGATAACGCTAATCGTTTTGGCCAGGGGGCGTCACCCTAGAAACAACGTTCCATGTCATGAACCAGGACACATGTTACAATGCCATCATAGGGCGACCATGGATACACGCCATGAGGGCCATCCCCTGAAGCCTGTATCAAGTAATCAAGTTCCCAACTCCATGGGGTATATTCAGTATCCGAGGCGAACAACGCACAGCCCAAGAATGCTATCGTATCGCTCAGGATTGCACATATACTCAACAGTTAAAGGGAACAGACTCAGAAGCGTAGCAATTACCAAAGTCGACATACAAAAAGACGTCATCAGGGACCCTGACATCATGGAAGCCGCAGGGTTAACGGTAGAGGACCTCGATCCCATCCAACTGGACAACAACGACAATAGCAAAAAGGCTTATATCGGCCATAAACTCTCAGAATCAGGTAAATTTCGTAAATTTTTAATTGACAACGTCGATTTGTTCGCCTTCTCCCATACAGATATGCCGAGTATACCAAAAGACGTTGCCACACACAAGTTGAACGTCGATCCACTCTACCCCCCAGTACAGCAAGTGAGAAGAAAATTCAACGCCGCAATCAACGAGGCCATCCGTGATGAGGTGGATAAGCTACTCGCTAACGGTTCCATCCGAGAATCAAAATATTGTTACACCCCGCAATATTACGTCGATATTACATCCTGCAGCATTATATTATGATGATGTTACGCTTTGCAGTACTACATTACGATGATGTTACGCTTCGCAATATTAAATTACGACGATATTGCACCCTATAGTATTGTACGTTGATTTTGTCGTAAAGTAATTGACATCAGTCCAAAGAAAAGATTATTTGGAGATTATGAGGATTATACTATTTCAAACAAGTGATGAGTAAATTTGTGAAGGTGAGAGGGAAAGAAAGTTAAAGAAAATGGATTTTCGTCCAAGTTTGGCATTTTGGGATAAAATTCGGGTCGAGCATTAATACCTGATATTTATGGACTAGTAACATACAAGCTACCATATGACCATGATAGTATGATGTATATGGTGTATTAAAAATGAGTAGAATTTTAAGTAATTTGAGATAATTCTTAATTATGCGGGTAATTGGTTAATTATCGGGTAACGGGATATTACCTAATTAAATTAACTGATTGTTGGATAAGATCAAAATCCCACGTGGCAGCAAGACACTACACCAGCTGCATGACTCTTAGTCATAATTCATGACTAAGAGCCATTTTTAAATAGGTGCCAACCTCATTTGTTACATACAATATATTTGCCTTCTAACATGTTCAATACAAAAATCAGATGTGAAGCTTTTCCAAGTAGTAACGTGACTTCTTATAAAGATTCCTACAAATGCTTACAAATTCCTACAAAGGAATACTACAATAGAACGCTAGAATTCCTACAAGTTTCAACAATTCCAAGGAAAACTATTTACACATTAGCAACGTGAGATTTTGTGATTCTAAGGGAGTACGGTGCAACCTTTTCCAAAAATATCACACAAATTTTTCCCTCCAGGTATGTTAAGGTTATCCCTTCTTTCTTTTTGGCATGATCCAAATAATACAAATGAAACGAGCAAAATACGCAACTTTCATAAATGACTCTATTCATAGAAATACTAGGAGTGTCTATATTCTTGATTCCCCATGTGTCTTATTATTATATCATTTGTTCATAGGTCTCAAAAAAATACGTATTTGATAAAGTTTATCTGAAAGGCATATGGATTTTTATGGCATTCTGAGAAAATCTTATTAACATATTTCTTATGCATTTCATGCATTTATACATGTACATTGACCCATGACCAGATGACGTTATATAAGCGTATATATGTATATTATATTTATATGAGATATGGGAAAAGGTTACGACATTATATTCGCACCACCACCTGATCAGCTGGTATACGTTGATGATTTTGCCCACAGTGGCCGAGATGATATGATGGGATGCCCTTAGAGGCCTGATGATGTTATGAAACATGTACCTATGCACGACATGACATTCTTACGCATATGCATGACACTACTTATAGGTTGAGTCATTTACTCTATATTTCTTCCATGTTTGTTATGTACTTATTTATGTGCCTTACATAATCTGTACATTATTCGTACTAACGCCCCTTTTGCCCGGGGACCTTGCGTTTCATGCCTCCAGGTCCCGATAGACAGGTCGAGAGCCCTCTAAGTAGGCTATCAGCTTAGCGGAAGATGTTGGTACTCTCCATTTGCTTCGAAATTGCTTGTTTGATTAGTATGATTTAGACGTGTCTTGTTTGGTATGGCGGGACTCTGTCCCGACCTTTATGAAAATTATTTATTCTTAGAGGCTTGTAGACAGATGTCATGTACGTAAAAGATTGTATGGCCTTGTCGGCCTATGTTCAGTATACGAGTGGTTATTTTGGTCTTATAGGCCCGTATGTCTATGTATAAGTTGTTATCACATGTTGTATTCTACTTATGTCACGGCAGCCTTCCGGCTCAGTTATCTATGATAGTATGACATGAAAAGATACGTTATGTTGGTACTCGGTTGAGTACGGTACCGGGTGCCGGTCTCGCCCTAGGTTCGGGGCATGACAAAAGTGGTATCAGAGTAGTTCTGTTCTAGGGAGTCTACAAGCCGTGTCTAGTAGAGTCTTGTTTATGGGTGTGTTGTGCACCACACTTATAAGTAGGAGGCTACAGGGCATTTAGGACTATCACTCTTTCTTCTTACTCTAGATCGTATGGTAGAGCTCACTTATAAGAGTTCAAATCTTGAACTTCTATTCATAATAAGACGATGCCTACATTCAAAAAGACGATCGATAAGAGATATAGCTGTGAAAGTGTTGAGTTAGAGGAACTCGATTTTGCATCTTGCTTATGATGAGTAAATGAGAGGACTTCAGCAGATCATGCGTGTACTAAAAGGTGTACGGTTCTTGATAAGAATCTTTTAGGAAAGAATACTTATCCACTCTTACGGTAAAAAAGAATAACGGAATCAAAAGTTAGACACGAGTTGCTACAAGTAAAAGAAGCAAGGTGAAGAAGGGTACGAGGTACCCAGTTAATAAAGATTATCCTTATTTACCATTCAGGAAGAGAGATATAAGCATTTTGAGTTACCTTCAACAGTAACAAAGGTATGTATAATTGGCCACCCCGATCTGAGTTATGCTCTATGGGAGCTAGCAAATATGGTTTAATAGAAGGACATAATATCACGATCTGGCTGAGTTTAGAGTGAGCCAAAATAGTGGATGAATTATTTGCGTTAGTTGACATTTCTGAAGGATATTGCAAATGTGCTAATAGATCTCCTTGTGAGACACCCAGATGATGCACACTAAAATAGTACAACTAGATATGAGTACTACAAAGATAGGAACTGGAAACCTTGAAGGGATAAATATTACCTTAGTATAGCTCCCGTCCCTAGTAGAGGGAGAATGTTAAGCAGCCCGAAGAGCCAGTAGATGGAGCAAGGGAAGGTAAAAAGCTAAAGAATGTCTTGTTAAAGTTTACAGGATAAAGTGATAAATAAAAATATTAGCAGGGAAGTATGAAGAGGGATAATGAAGCATTATGAGTGAGATGTGATACACTGATGGCAATTGTAGAGTGTTACAGAATCTATAGTCAAATGAAGAAAGAGACGGGAGGTGATCGGCCTTAAGACAACAAGAGAGTATAGGCCACACAGTCACATCCTCATTTCGAGAAATAAGTTCGTGACTCTAATGTGATTAACAGAAGCAAAAGTTAGACCCTAGAGTAATAGAAACCAGTATGAATTGGTGAACAAGATAAACTAAACATGAATTAGAGACTGAGTGATTTGATAATAGTCGGCATCATGAGAATTTCAGATTTTGTTCCGATGATAGTAGAATGGACAATAGAAGAAGATTCAGGAAAAATTCATAGAATGGTCATTCTGGAAGACGCTTCCCTAAAGCAAACAATGTGAGCAAAGTTAAGCTTAAGGGACTCTATGTACCAATTACATTAAGTGTCACCCTCGCGAGTAAGGAATTTTGTTATCCTGGTACGGAAGGATTATCACAAGGCGAGTAAGGGTCATCAACGATGTGAAAAGACACCAGAGATGAAAAGGTAAAACATCTATACGTAGATCATCATAGCACTAAATCTTAGTACTCCCCTAAAAGGGGGAATATGGGTGATGTGGCATTAAAATAGAATTAAGTTGTTCTAGTAACTATAGAATGGTAAAGGAAAAATGCGATAAAAATGAGAAAGGAATGAGATTGCACTTATCCAAATCCTACAGATATGCTATGATTCCAGAATGTTATGTAATCACGACGTCAGAAAAAGGAAGTAAGGGTTCCTGTACGGAAGGTTATTAATAAATAAGGAGCTAGAGCAAGAGGTAAGTTAGACAAAGGAAATAACCCAAGAGAGATTACGCGGAATATGGATATGAGAATGGGCCAACGAGTAGTTAGTAGTTGATTCAAGAAGATCCTAGTCATGACTAGACAAGAAGTTACAGACAAATCAGCAGATCATGCAAGATAAATGTAATAAACCCCAACATGGAGATTTCAGCCTCGTAGTATTTTCATTATAATACTTGAGATATATTCAAATAGGAGTCGGGGTAGTTAAAGGTACCGTATGAGTGTTACGGGGATAAAAGAAAGTGCCACTGGGAAGACAGTTAAAATATCAGTTCAGAAGAAACCCTACAAGCACAAGGACACGGAGGTAAGCAACTACGGATGATTATAGACAAGGAAGGACATCAAAAGGTCCGTAATAAGCTCACAGCTTTACGGGAGTCAAAGGTTCTCCCTAAGTACTACAACGAATAACTAGCTGAGGAAATAAGGAAGAAGGATTCAACCTAAGCACAACGACCTAAAAAGGAAATGGTCATGTAACAACAGTCTCACATCAATATTGTAAGCACTCCAAAGGAAAGTGGCACCTACCGTGGCTAATGAACAGAATGTAAAATTAAAGTAATATTCGAGATCATATGAGTTGCACGAAAACTCTGGCATGTGTGGTCACTAAGATAAGCTAAGTATGGACGCAACAAGGGGGCAGAAAGACTAGGAAAAGTAATAGCATACGTTGAAAGAAAGCTAAGATGGAATGGAAGAAATTATCTGATCAATGATCCAGAGTTGGTTACGTTATGAATGCACTTAAGGGTTCGGAGTTTTATACAAGCAGCATATACAACCGTAGAAGATTCTGGTATACATTAAAAGAAAGAATTGATCCTAGGACTTAGACGAAAGATTAAATTGTTAAAGAATTGTATCATGCATATTCCTTAGTGCCCATGAAAGGCTAAGCAGAATAACTAATACCATGAACCACAGATCGGGAGATAACTTAAGCCGACATAAAGTCCGATCGGAAAAAGGAGGAAACTAAAGAGTTACATCAACGAAGTAAATTAGGAATCCGATAATTGGACCCAAAAGTTATAGGAATCATGATTGAGAACATAGTAGAATCACTCTTAATATTAGAGGTGCAAGAGAGATAACACAACAACTATATTCTATGACGGCTCTACGATAAAGCCAGTTAGAAGAAGTACCAGCCTCATAAGAAGTCAGTATGGAGCTCTCACCGGATTGTATAGGCACCAGAGGTACAAGTATTATAATAGAGCTTCAAATGGTAGATGTGATTAATACCTATGTGAGAGGGAGGTTATGAAAGAAAGATAGAAGAATGTAAGGTGATATTTTAAATTAAGTAAGGTAAAGGTGAACAATGTACGAAATACTCAAGTATAGAAGGATGAGATTGGTCCATACTTCAGGTAAAATACTAGAAGCGCTAGGATTCAGTATCCATGGATGATAGCAATGTCATCAGTAGCATACCATCCAACCTATGATTTCTAAGTACCGAAAGGTCTAATTAGAGAGTAAAAGAAGAGTTAGAGACGATGCAATGTCTCGCTTGATGTTCCAGAAAAGCCTAAGGAACCGATCACAAGCTAAAGTATAATAGAATGAAAAGGTTTTAGAAAGACAAGAGTAAGGATAAGAAGAAGGCAAGGGAGAAGGTGACGAAAATGGATAAGTCCTCGGGATTAAGCCCGTGACAACAAAGGAGCTGATGGTTCCTCTAAGTTATAGAAAGCTCAATATAGCCTGAATGAACTCAAAAGAGTCTAAGACTAGTAGCACTTAGAAGATATAGAATGATGCCCTGGTAGCAGAATGAGGGTGTAATTGTAATAAATAAAGGATGACGTTTGGGCCTTCGCTTGAGTAATGATTTGAAGAAAAAAAAAGGGGAAGAGGATTTCATTATTTGTAAGGTACTAAAATACCAATATAAGGTGAGTCACATTGGGATGCTATAAAGTACGGTTATAGAAGTATAGTATCACTCCTAGGATCAATCTAATTATTCTTGATATCCCCGATGAGACGCGAGCCCTAGCGGCGGTATTACATAAAAGATCAAGTTATCAGTGGTAGATGATGAATCAACATTAAGATGAATCAACAATAGATGGATAAAAGTTCAACAGTATGAGATGAGATTAGACCATCAGTTTTACGGATAAGCAACGAGAGTAACGCGGAGTTGGTTGCAGACCTCAGTAACGATAAATCGAAGTAAGAATTATGGTATAGTATAACCTACGAAGATGTAGTAAAGTCATACAAATGGATAACCAGGTCTATGAAATAAGATATAGCCATATTCACAAGTTTTACAAATTACCGAGCGAAGAACTTTAGTACACCTATAGATGCCCAGAGAGGCATCCTATTAAGCCTTGTATATATTTACAAAGTATGGTCTAGATATTGGCTAAAAGCTGGAGGAAAAAGGAGAGGAGAGTCGTATAGGCACACTTACAAGGTCAGTATCGTAGAGGCTGCATGATAGAAGGTAGCAACGGTTACGAGATTGGAAGAAATGCGATCACAAGTCATGGCATGAGAAAGAGACCTAAAGGGGGGGGGGGATGCCCTGGCCTTTAGATTTATTCACAGAACAACTGCCTAAATGGCAAGGAGAGTATTAAGGTATTCACAAAAGCTATAAGTTATGAAAATGATAAGAGCATCAGTCAATAGTCGAGGACGAATGTTCCAAAGGGGGGAATGATGTTATGCCCCCACAATATTACATTGATATTACGTCCCGCAGTATTATATTACGATGATGTTATGCCTTGCAGTACTACATTACGATGATGCTACGCTTAGCAGTATTAAATTACGACGATGTTGCACCATGTAGTATTGTACGTTGAATTTGTCATAAGGTAATTGACATCAGTCCAAGGAAAAGATTATTTGGAGATTATAAGGATTATGCTATTTCAAATAAGTGATAAGTAAATTCGTGAAGGTGAGAGGGGAAGCAAGTCAAAGAAATGAATTTTCGTCCAAGTTTGGCATGTGGGAATAAAATTCGGGCGGAGCGTTAATACCCGATATTTATGGACGAGTACCATATGAACATGATAGTAGGATGTATAAAGTGTATTAAAAATAAATAGAATTTTCAATAATTTAAGACAATTCTTAATTATACGGTAATTGATTAATTACTGGGTAGCGAGATATTACCTAATTAAATTAACTGATTGTTGTATAAGATCAAAATCCCACGTGACAGCAAGCCACTACACCAACCGTATGACTCTTAGTCATAATTCATGACTAAGAGTCATTTTTAAATAGGTGGCAACCTCATTTGTTACATACAAGATATTTGCCTTCTAACATTTTCAATACAAAATGAGATTCCTACAAGACATTTCCCTTCTAGCTTTTTCAATACAAAAATTAGATGTGAAGCTTTTCCAAGTAGTAACGTGACTTCTTATAAAGATTCCTACAAATGCTTACAAATTCATACAAAGGAATACTACAAAAGAATGCTAGAATTCCTACAAGTTTCAACAATTCTAATAAAAATTATTTACACATTAGCAATGTGAGATTTTGTGATTCTAAAGGAGTACGGTGCAACCTTTTCTAAGAATATCGCACGGATTTTTCCCTACTCCAAGTATGTTAAGGCTATCCCTTCTTTCTTTTTGGCATGATCCAAATAATACAAATGAAACGAGCAAAATACGCAACTTTCATAAATGACTCTATTCATAAAAATACTAGGGGTGTCTATATTCTTGATTCCCCATGTGGACTATTATTATATCTTCTGTTCATGGGTCTCAGAAAAATACGTATTTGATAAAGTTTATCTGAAAGGCATATGGATTTTTATGGCATTCCGAGAAAATCTTATTAACGTATTTCTTATGCATTTCATGCATTTATACATGTACATTAACCCATGACCATATGGCGTTATATACGCATAAATGTATATTATATGTATATGGGATATGGGAAAAGGTTACGGCGTTATATATGCACCACCACTTGATCAGCTGGTATACGTTGATGATTTTGCCCACAGTGGCCGAGATGATATGATGGGATGCCCTCAGAGGCCTGATGATGTTATGAAACATGTACCTATGCACGACATGACATTCATACGCATATGCATGACACTATAATTATTTCATGATTTACAGAGTTATCCAGACTTACAGGTTGAGTCATTTACTCTATATTTCTTCCATGTTTGTTATGTACTTATTTATGCACCTTACATACTCGGTACATTATTCGTACTGACATCCCCTTTTCCTGGGAATACTGCGTTTCATGCCCGCAGGTCTCGATAGACAGGTCGAGAGCCCTCCAAGTAGGCTATCAGCTTAGCGGAAGATTTTGGTGCGCTCCATTTGCTTCGGAGTTACTTGTTTGGTTAGTATGATTTGGACATGTATTGTTTGGTATGGCGGGACAATGTCCCGACCTTTATGAAAATTATGTATTCTTAGAGGCTTGTAGACAAATATCATGTACGTAAAAGATTATATGGCCTTGTCGGCCTATGTTCAGTATACGAGTAGTTATTTTGATCTTATAGGCTCGTATGTCTTATGTATAAGTTAGTATCACATGTTGTATTCTACTTATCTCACGGCAACCTTCCGGCTTAGTTATCTATGATAGTATGACATAAAAAGATACATTATATTGGTACTCGGTTGAGTAAGGTACCAGGTGCCAGTCTCGCCCCAGGTTCGGGGTGTGACAAATACCCCCAATGGGTCCCCAATGTAGTCATGGTAAAAAACAAAAAAGAGAAGTGGCGGATATGCGTGGATTTCACGGACCTAAACAAGGCCTGCCCGAAAGACTCTTTTCCGTTGCCTCATATCGATCAGCTCATCGACGCAACAACAGGGCCGAATTGTTAAGCTTCTTAGACGCCTACTCAGGTTACAACCAAATCCTCACGGAGGAGGAGGACCAGGAAAAGACTACTTTCATCACCCGTCAGGGAACTTACTATTACAGAGTTATCCCATTCAGGTTGAAGAATGCGGGGAAACTTATCAAAGGTTGGTCACCAAGATGTTCAAGGATCAACTCGGCAAAACAATGGAAGTTTACATCGACGACATGTTGGTCAAATCAAAAAAGAAAGAAGATCACATCGACCACCTAAAAGAGGCCTTCGGTATACTAAGGCAGTACGACATGAAATTTAACCCCGAAAAATATGCCTTCGGTGTAACCTCGGGCAAGTTCCTCGGCTTCTTGGTGTCATAAAGAGGCATAGAGGTCAACCCCGATCAAATCAAAGCCATTGAAGGGATACCTGAAGTATTAACTAGCAAGAAACAGGTGCAAAAACTGACTTGTCGTATAGCCGCCCTGTCAAGGTTCATCTCACGGTCATCCGATAGGTGACCCAAATTCTTCAACGTGCTAAAAAAGACCACGGGATCCAGTGTAATTCAGAATGCATCGATGCCTTAAGAGAACTTAAGGCATACCTTTCCTCGCCCCCGCTACTCGCCAAAGCAGAACCTGGCGAGCACCTCCTAATATATTTGGCCGTATCAGAAGTCGCGGTAAGCGCAGTGTTGGTCCGCGAAAACAAAGGTCGCAATCTCCAATTTATTACATTAGCAAAACCCTGGTCGACGCTGAAACGAGGTACCCCACCTCAAAAAATTGGCCTTGGCATTGGTTATAGCTTCACGAAAGCTTAGACCCTATTTTCAATGCCATCCCCTATCGGTGGTGATGACCTTCCCCCTGCGGAGCATCCTACATAAACCCGAATTGTTGGGAAGACTGCCCAAGTGGGCCATAGAATTGAATGAGCACAATATAATATATCAGCCGTGAACAACGATAAAATTGCAGGTACTCGCCGACTTCGTTGTCGATTTTAGTGCCAAAATAATGCCCGAGGTCGAGCTGGAAACTTCTCGTACCTCTTTCGGGTTACCTGACCTATGGGTCCTATACACCGATGGCGCATCCAACGAGTCAGGATATGGACTAGGACTCATACTGGAGGTCCCAACAGGCAAAGTTATCCGCCAATCCATACGGTGTCCCCATATGACTAACAATGAGACCGAGTATGAGGCCGTAATTGCATGACTTAAGCTAGCCCTCAAATGCAGAGCACAACGAGTCGTCCTCAAATGCGACTCACAACTCATTGTCAACCAAGTCACAGGGACTTTCCAAATCAAAGAGCAGAGGCTACAAAAGCACCAGGCAGAAATTCATAAACTGCTTCCAATATTCGACAAATTCATAAACTGCTTCCAATATTCGACAAATGTCGACTCGACCCGATACCTCGAGCACAAAACATCGAGGTACATGGCCTCGCCAAGTTAGCAGCGGCCACCAAGAACATTACAAAAGAAATGATCACCCTCCTCCACTCATCAATAGACCAACTTGAGGTACACTCTGTAAATTTGACTTGGGACTGGCGCAACCGCATTATAACATACTTGTAGGAAGGAGTACTCCTATTAGACAAAAAGGAATCCAAAAAGCTTCGATGTAGGCGGCGAGATACAACATCATCAACCACGACCTGTACAAAAGAACATTTGGAGGCCCCTTGGCGAAATGTCTAAGGCTGAACCAAACGAGGCGCATCCTCGAGAAAGTACACGAGGGCCACTACGGTGCCCATACCGGCAACTGAGCCCTCGTCAGATGCCTCATTCGGGAAGGTTGCTATTGGACCACAATGAAGAAGGAAGCCGCCGACTACGTAAAGAAGTGTGAGCAATGTCAGAAATAAGCCCCTATGATACCCAAACAGGCGAGCTCCTCCACTCGGTTACATCGCTATGGCCATTTATCAAATGGGGAATGGACATTGTCGGACCCCTCCCAGCAGGGCGAGGTAATATATGATTTTTTTTAGTTTTAACTGACTATTTTTCCAAGTGGGTGGAAGCAGGTGCGTGCTCCCAAATACGCGAACAGGAAGTTTTGACATTCATATGGAGAAACATCATATGTTGTTTCGGCATCCCCAAAGAAATCAACTGTGACAACGGACCACAATTCACCGGAAAAAAACTGCCAAATTCTTCGAAAAATGGCACATTAAGCGAATACTCTCCACGCCATATCACCCTGCCGGAAAGGGCCAGGCCAAACTCCAACAAAACAATACTGAATATCTTGAAGAAAAAGCTTCAGGATGCGAAGGGACTATGGCCAGAGTTACTACTAGAAGTACTGTGGGCATACTGCACCATGCCAAAAACAAGCACGGAGAAACGCCATACTCATTAGTCTACGGGACTGACGCCATGATACCGGTCGAGGTCAGAGAACCCAGGTTGAGATACTTCAATGAAAGTGGACCAAACAATGATAAGAACAGGAAACAAGACCTTGACGAAGCAGAGGAGTGAAGAGACATGGCTTACATAAAAATGGTAGCCCAAAAACAACAAGCAGAACGATATTACAACAAAAAAGCCAAAATACGACCACTCAAAGTCGAATACTATGTACTCAAGGCCAAAACACAGGCAAGCAAAGATTCAAGAGAAGGAAAACTAGGAATCAATTGGGACGGGCCATACAAAATCACGGCAGCAACAAACAAAGGATCATTCCAACAAGAAACAATGGAGGGAAAGCTACTACAAAACAATTGAAACGTCGCCCACCTCAAATACTTCAACTTCTAGAAATAGACGCCCATCAAGTCGTACTCTTTTTCCCTCACCCGGGTTTTGTTCCAATTGGGTGTTCTCGGGGAGGTTTTTAATGAGGTGACGCAAGGGGACGTCTCGACGCAGGCCAACGATGAAGGGACTAGGATCCCGTTTGGATGGGCTTGTTGTAAGTGACTTTTAAGCCAAAAATCATAAGTTAGGAATTCTAGCTTTTGGCTTTTGGCTTATTTTTGTCATTTTAGCTTAAAAACAAAGTTTAAAGCACTTTTTTTACTTTATCCAAGCACTAAAATGGCTTAAAAGATATTTTGGCTTAAAAGTACTTAAAATAAGCCAATCCAAACATGCTCTAGGTACACAGGAACTTCTCCAGTATATGTACGAAACAAACAGAAACATGTAATATTCTCCAATGAATGAAATAAAGCAACATCTTTACTCTCCACCAAGTCTTTTTACACCTTACATTCAACCTTGCTCGAATTACTTTACATTCGACCTCGCTCTAATTACTTTATATTCGACCTCGCTTGAATTACTTTACATTCGACCTTGCTTGAATTTTTTGACATTCGACTCGCTCGAATTACTTTACATTCGACCTCGCTCGAATTACTTCATATTCGACCTCGCTCGAAATACCTTACATTCGACTCTGCTCGAACACTACATGCAAACAGCCGAAAAGTCAGAGACTTCACCGCATAGCAAATAAAAAAGAGAGAACAAAAATCCGGAAATACATATCAAAAGGCAATCATTCCATTTCAATTGTCAAACTACAATTTTTTACAGAGGGGTTTGAGAACGCCCTCACAATAATAGCAAAACAAAATAAAAACTAAGTACAAATAGCTTCACGCCGCATCATCCTCATTGGAGTACTCATCATCATACCAAGGATCAGAAGCAAGACTATCCGCATCATCGTCATATTCATCCCCACCAGGCATACCAGGGGCATAACCATATGCTTCACGGGCTGCACGTGCCTTAATACAGACTTCCTCAAGTTCTACTTCGAAAACTTTCTTGGCGGCTTTCAAAGACTTATACACATCAAGTTGAGCCTCGGTGTGAACCTACATCTCGTACAACTCCCGTGGCACACTGGGATCAGCAGAAGTATGAGACGTAGATGGCTGTGACTACCGTCGTACCTCCTCGGCCTTCAAGACAATGACCTGCTCGTTCAACCCAGACAACTCCGCCTCCAAACCCTAGATCCATTCCTCTAACCTCGCCACCTTAAGCGACGATGTCTACACCTAATTATCCCGATCAGACCTACAAACATGGATGGCATCTTCTAAGGTCGCCGCTTCTGCCATAGCAGGCATTCTGCCTTTCTCGACACAACTCAGTTCGTTGACCTTGGCACTCAGCTCGTCCTTTAGATCGACAGTCCTCCCCTCTTTCTGCTCGAGTTCGGCCGCTAAGGACGTTACCTATGCTTGAAGGTCAGCATTCTCAGCCATCACCCCCTTTCTCACCTCGAGCTCATCCTCCTTAGCCTTTAGAGCTGCCTCAAGCTCACTGCACCTACCGATGGCCCTCATTAGCTCATCATCCCTCTCCCTTAGCTCCTCATCTTTCTTCATCAACTCAACATCTTTCTGTTTAAGCCCGTCACGAAGCGAATGAAATTCGCCATCCTGGGTAAAGACATCGGCTAGCATTCGGTGCTTAGTATAATACTCCTTGTACTTGGAGGTCACCTTCTTAAAGATGGTCATTCTCCGCTCTTCCCGCCGGTCACGCTCGATCCCCATGATGAGAGTCTGACATGAAAAAGAAAAGAGTCACTAGGAGAAAACTACACATGCAAAACAAATCCTAACATTAAAAGGCACTTACTCGTAGAGCAATGCCAGATACACTCAACGACAACTCTGCATCACTCATCGCCTGTAGTGCCATGTTTTCAGAAGCCATGCACATGGGAGCAAAGGATGGCACCGTTCGTTCTGAGTTAGCCAAAAGGTCGTAACCCGCAGGAATGATTACATGCCGGTTAGGACCCTCAGTCCTTATCTCCATACGAGTATTCCTATCCAGGAAGGCCCGTACCTTTTCAGGGTCAACATCCGACCCAGAACCATCGTCCTCCGCAGGGACCGCTCTATTTCCCTCAGCCACCGATGATGCACTACCTTCTGCAGATCGTATAAACTCTCTGCCATCACGAACCCTCTCAACCCCAAAGGGCCTCCTCTCTATGATGACACCCACCGTGAAAACGGTTTCTACATTTGGTACAAGCGCAAACGCCACTTCCAAAACAATGACTTTTTCCGGCTCGACATCAGCGACAACGGCCTTCCCGATTTCTACCCTTCATTTTTTTCTCGACGGTGACTCCTCGTTGTTAGATGGTTTATCTACAAGATGATAGATGGGCCGAGAAGAGATTTCATCCCTCACAGCAACAGTTTGAGGGGCGGAGGCCCTCATCAGCGGAGCTTGAGTACGACCTCCCCGAGCAGACTCGGCTAAAGCAAATTCCCCGCTGACGCGACGGCTTGGCGAAATGCCGGCACTGGAGCCTTCTTCTTGAAAATTTGCCGACCTAGCACCAAAGGGAGGTCGCATCAAAGAGCAATGGTAAACAACAATAAGCTGAAGTAAAATGGCACTTACTGGATGGGATCTTGGGTCCAAAACGCTTATGAAAGGATGTCCTATCACGAATTTCCACGATGTGAGGTAACACGTGAGCCACCCAATCTTCCATATCAAAGACAGGAGAAGAACGCCTCTCAGCTAAAAAATAAGAAGGCCGCGAATGAGCCAAAAACGAAAGAACGAAAGAAGATAACGAGCATATGGTGGGACACTTACGATTATAGTTCCACTTCTCGGGAAACCTAGTTGGGTCCGCTACCAGGGGCTCGGTCTTAATGAAGAAGTACTTATGCCAGAACTTCTGATTCGTTTTGTCGTCCATCCCGACCACCAACCCTCCGGTCCTACGATGTCGTAGGTGCATCAGAGTACCTCTATAAAAATTGGGAGAAAATAGATGCAGCAGGTGGCGAACGTCAATCTCGCAACCCGCCAACTCTACATACTTTGTCAACCTCAAGAAAACTTTATACAAATAAGGGGAGAGTTGTACTGGGAAAACGTTATAAAATCGGCAAAACTCCTTCGCTAGCGGAAAAAAGAGGAAAAGTATAGCCAATCAAGAATGGATGGACGTAGAGCGCAGTATCCGGGTCGATGAACCTCCACTATATCACTTCTGGCCGGAACAATTTCGATGTGGGGAGGACTGTGATATTTGGATCGGAGGTCGGCTATGTGAGTCGGTCCCGTCTCAAAAAGTCTCTGAGCAGGAGCAGGCTCCTTTGGAAAATCATTCCCGACCAAAGGGTTTTTGGGGACTATCTCCTCCGCGGTAGGGATGCTTTCATCCTCTTCAGTCATAAATTCCTCATCGCTTGGAGGAAGGGCCACCGATAATGGAGTGGCATCGGAAACCTCGTCGTGAACTTGAGGAGATTGTGACATATTTCAGAAATGAAACGTATGCAACAAAGTCCGACGAAAGAGACAACAACTAGGCAAGAAAGAAAGGACTAGAATTGAAGAAGCTACGAGAAATCGAAAACAAAAATTGGAGAAGAAGATCAGAGAAGAACAATACTCAGGCAAAGCAAGGAACGGGAAAACTTCCGAAAAATGAAACCCCCCACCTATTTATAGGGTTGAGTGGTGCGAGAATAAAAAAAAATGACCGCTAATGGCACCAAAATCGAAGCGGTAGAAGTGCAGACACTGCATCGGGAAGACGCGTGTGGCCATGACGTCACCTCATGTCAGCCACACCAACCGCAGTCTTGTTGGCTATGCCGTTTTCTCGACCTCGCCCAATTCGATTTATTCAACACAACCAAATTTCTCCTAAACAGACGCAAACTAGGTCCACTTATCGAGGGCGTGCCAGGCCACGACCTCAACAAGCGGAGGGACTAACTGTATTGGTCTAAATTTGACGACTTGGTAATGGTAGATGAACATGATCGAGGACAGGATCGACCACGGCGTAATTGTGGGAATCCATCTTCGAGAAGACTGTTGTCGAGGACGGGCAGCTGGGGTAAAAAAATAATGGTAGGATAGGTTTAGACGTGGACACAAGGAATATTTCTTTGGATATTCCTTATTTTTGTACTTTTTAGGGTTTCTTAGAATTACCCCTTATAAATAGGAAGAGATAGGGAACAAAAATGGGATTTTCACTTTTTGATAAAAACACATTGTAAAGGTTGAATAAGAAAGAATATACAAAAATTGTCTTGTTTACTGATTATTTTATTCAAGCACACGTTGTTCAATCTTTGTTCACAAGATCCAAGGATTCCATATCCATCTTCACTTCTCATCCTTCCATGTCGCTGAGAGGAGAAAGGAACATCTCAATCATACAATAATTGGGTGGTAGATCCTTTCTTATTATATTTATTGCCATTATCTATATTTGTTGCATGTTCATATTATCATATTCATTGATAATTATTGAATATTAAATCTGCTATTTAATACTTCCGGACACTGTTCATCTTGCAAATATCCTACAATATTTGATCTAGAGTTTATTAAATTTAACTAAGATTCACCCTTTATTTTATCATTAATTAGTTTTACACTTTTTGGTCAAACAACATCATCATTATACAAGGTCTAGAGAGAGGAGCATGAATTCACGTGAACCATGCCCCTTCCCTTAGATACGCCACTCACATTTTGTTTAATGTGCTGTGTTCAGGAGCGCACACAGAAATTTTTGTCAGTGGTGTCGATATTTACATAAGAGTGTAAAATAAATAACGTTAATTATTATATTTGTAAAAAATTTATAGTCTTGGTGCATTAGTTTTGTGAAGTGTTAGCTGTTAAGTTAGAAGAGATCTTGAGTCCAATTCTACTTAACCATAATTTTTAACAAGAGGCTCTTCAAATATTTGCCAAAAATATATTCCTGCTCAATTTCGAACCTCCAACCTCTTAAAGCAAAATCAGGAAACTAACTAACATCCCAAACAAAATACATGTCAAGTAGTGTTATTTTATATTTATTACTCGTTTCGATACAGTATAATTACATATACTTAGTGAAATTTCCCAACGAACGCTACGTCCAACGTATGTCCGCCTCTGGGTGTGTTAATATTTGCTCTTCTTTTATTTTGTGTTATTACGCTTCAACCAAGCAAATGAAGCTCGACTCTACAATACTGTATCAAATTAAACTCGATTATATAAATTCTTATTGTTTGAGTCGCATCATTTAAGTGAAATGACAAAATCACTCATATATAATTAGTTTCCAACAATAAAACTTAACTAACTTTTTCTTATTTCATGAACCAGCTAGATGCTTCTAGAAAGGAAAAAAAGGAAGAATCTTATATATAATGAGATTATTTTTTTCTATCGAATCGATTATTTTCAGGATCTAATTTCAGTTTCTCTTAGATCAATCTCATTTCAAAAATTATAATCCATCTAAGACCAACGAATCATAATTTCAATTTAAGAAAAAAACATACTGATATTATTTGTCAGTGTCAACGCAATTACTAAGAATGTACATACTAACTGAATATGCGTATTTTCATTATAGTCACCATTACATTTGCTAACCGTCATCTACTTGTTAAGCAAGAAAATTAGGCCAAAACTTTATTACTCGTACTACTTGAAAATGATATTTTTATATTGCATGTTTCTCGTACTACTTGAAAATGATATTTTTATATTGCATGTTTCTCTTTCTTTCTTTAATTTCTTCTAACAAGTACTTTTCAGTACTTCATTCCACTTAGTAGGAAAGATCATTTGCTAATTTATAATTAGTTAACAGTAACCTTGTGCCTCTCCAGGACAAATTGCATATTAATTAAGAATTAAACATGTTTTGTTGGGTTAGGTACTCTATTTAAGCTGAAGTTGATATGTTTAGATGAACGAATTAAGTTAGATATATCATCTATATCTATATCTATATCTATATATAAAGTTGGGTTTAGGGGTTTGAAAATCCTATGTGGCACCTCTCTAGTGCTTGGAAAGACATTTATCTTTTTTGTCATTTTTTACCTTTTCCTCGCACTTATCTATTAAATATCTCTTTTTTGTCCAACAAAATGTAATCATTGCAACGATTCAGCTACTAAACCGAACGGTTACAAAGTTTGGATTCAAATAATAATGGGTTGTGGTTGAATTCTCTTTCCTTTTAAAGATCGTAACATAAATTGTCAGTTACAAAAAAATTTCATCGATGAGTTACTGTAAATTTATTAGTCTTGAGTTAGCAAGTTGTTGAAATTATATCAATATTGTTTGATCCCAATCCAGATCATGTATGCCGCAGTTACAGTGCCTTTGACGGATTTCGAGTAGTTGAATCAATTCTTGATGAATTATAAAGCAAATACAGAGAAGGGTCGTCCAAAGTTTATCAAACTAGAAGTTAGGAATATATGAAATTTTCATGATAAAAAGATAGAATAACAACCTTTTATCATGGATCTGAAACAAATGTATTTGTCTTTACTGTCATTTTATATCTTTTTTTGGTGCTTTTGGCCAATAATTTATTTTCTGTGACGATTATATGCCTAATTTTGTTGTGCCTAAGCTGCAATATTTTGTTAGCACCAATTACGTCTCTCTTCTCCTTCAAGTGCCTAATTGTTGAAAAGCTATGGTGTAATAAATATGGTGCGTGGTAATTAATAGACTATATACTATCGTCTTATTTTGAATTTTATTGGTGAGTTTGATTCTAATTGACCTTCGAGGATGCAAACTAACTGATGGGCAATACAAAGTATTTATTTTCTACTAACTTTTATCATTGAGTTTTAATTTATTTTGATCTCTTTCATTTTCCTCTGAACAAAGATGAAACAAAAAAAAAATTACGCTCATTGAATTTATAGTGTAACAACCTGATGGCATTGTGATTAATTATGGCCTCATTGTATTATTTATATTTTGGCACGTTCTCCCATATATCACTATATGCAATCAAGAATTTTTTGATTTCTCGAAAAATAAACCCAAAAGATAAGAGTTCTATGTTTTGGTTTGTTAATTTGTAATTTTAGGGATAAAATTAGGGGTTTTCGATTGTTGGAATTGGAATAAGAGGATAAAAATATTACAAAGGAAGAGATAAAGAAAAGGAAGAGAATAGGCAAAAGAAAAGTATTAGGAATCAAGACATTTGATCCTACCACTGATGGGATACATTTAATTTTTGTTTTCTTTTTCTTCATTTCGTTTGTTTTAAATTTTTTATTTTAATGTTATTTCCTTTTCTTAGTGTTTTTAAATTTTATTTGAGAGCCATGAAAAATGTTAACTTCATTGAACATAAGTGTTAATAATTACTTAAAGAAATTACAAAAATAAAAAAGTTAGAGCATGAGGAAAAAAACAAAAATATGTCAGGTATATATATATATATATATATATATATATATATATATATATATATATATATATTATTTTATTTTAATATTTTTATTTTTTATTTTATTTAATTTAATTATCTTTTATTTATGTTCACATATACTGATTAAATGGATTATGTCATATTTAATCTAGAATGTTTCTAGGAATGGAAAAGATGACGTGGCATGTCTCTTTAACCAGTATGACAATTTATCTTTTTTCTTAGAATTTTGAACTTTTTTCTTATTTTATGTCAAAAAGCTGACAAAAATATACTTTAATTTGTCCTCATTATTACTCCGTTTATTTTTACTATTCATCAAATCCCATTTGATCTCAATACTTGGTGAATCTTATTCTTTAAAGTGTGTCAATATCTCTAATTTAATTTTACAATTACTCAATTAAATGTATTCCAATAAAAACATGCTTTAACTACCAGAATAATGCAATAAATTAACGGAATAAAAGTTTTAACATATATGTTGCAAGGTAAGAGGAGGAAGTCTTCCTAATGATCTTTTGTCAAGAAGTATGTAATTTTTCTCATAGAAATTTTCAGCTTTTCAATATAGAACTAACAATAATTTAATTTATTTTATTAGTGTAATTAGTAGTAAGAATCTATGCAACTTTTATTTTAATTTTAGTTTTTATTGGTCTTGGACTTTCTTAACTTGATAAAACTTAAATAATCTTTATTGGTAATATACACTTAACTATATATCACATAGATTATTTGCTACAAATAAACAAATTAGATTTATGAATTAAACCAAATGTATTTTATTTTTTGGCGATTTTTTTCCTCATAAAAAGAGGCATAA